>NC_090174.1:56848203-57133203 GCF_024679245.1 Pseudorasbora parva | reverse complement strand
AAGCTGCCTAATATAGACCCTTTTACAGCCCACGTGATCAAAGAGTTGCTCGCGCAGTTTGGCAACGGAAGTGGTGTTGTTCCCCAGTGGTTCTGACATGTTAGCAACTCCGAAAGTTTATCAAAACGGTTTCCCAGCATCAAAATGTCTGGCTGTTGCGTTTTCAGTTGCACTAATCGCTATTCCACCAATGGGCTTAAGTTTTATAGGATTCCGACAGGTCAGGATCACGGCCGTTTGAGAAGAACCGGCATAGGTACCTGTGGCTGCAGGCGAATAATGCATTGATTGGAACGAGGACATAAAAATGCTTGCATAAAAAAATTATATTTGTAAAACATTTACTGCACTTGAAACTTAATGCTTTATAATAAACCTCCCAACATTGGCTGCCACTGGTGTGTATAATGTACCCCCCACCCCCAGATTATCATATCAATAATCACAGTACTTATCAATTTCATTTGTAATGATTTTATTAATAGTTTAATTGCAAAATAACCATCTGAGAAATGTATGCAAGCAACATAGTTTCTATTAAAGTATTATAGCATTACAAAATTAAGTCTGTGTGAAGAATAAGAATAAATGTAGAAAATAGTATTGGACATTCTGTACATGCCCACAGACCACGTATTCATAAGCATCCAGTGATTAATATGCTTGTCTCGGGTGTACACGCTCGGTTTCTCAACTAAATACGTATATATCCGACCACTAAGTTATATCTGGCCATCTGCTAACGTCTTCTATCCACTCCACTATAGTACACGGATCTGGTAGCCGAATACCATTTGATAAAGTCAACTTTTTAAAACAACTTTCTCGGTTTGTGTTGCTTAATCCGCTCACGTAGCTTGACATGCTGCTGATTCTCGCCACAGTTTGTTGCCAAAATGCGCGCGCATACGTTGCTACGTCATCATTGTGTACAAACAGTAAAAGGGTCTATAGACATAACATTACTCAGCATAAAGTTACAATATTATACACTTAGCCGTTAGTAGAGATGATAAATACTCAATATGTTTAGCTCAAGTTGATCGCTGTTGTGTTGAATTTCGCAAAATGTAACTTTAGATAACAAAATGCATGTGTAAAAGCCAGTAGGCTACACCACATCCAGGAACTGTTTTTAGAGCTAAGTTAGCTTTAGCTGCTACTAATCAACAATGCTTTCATCATGGAAACTCTTACATGTAAAACACAGTATATGTTATGAATCTTACACGAAATTCATCTTCATCACAGTATAACTGATGTTATTGGTAAAACATGATGCTACCCATTTTCTTTGCCTTATAAATATAACTAGCTCGTTACCAAATCAAACAAAAATATATTTTAAACTTTACCAGTATCGGTATTCTAGCTTGATAGTGAGTACTAAAAGACATCTTATTTGTTTATATTCATACTGATAAAGTTCGATGTTTTATTACATGTGATTCTGACATGATGTGACTACATGCACACTGCTAGTCTGAGGTAAATAATGCGTCTTCCAACTGATTGGTCGGTGAGGCGCGTTCATGTATTTTGGGGGCGTGGCTTTGGAAAGAGCCCAGAAGGGTGGAGTGAATGGAAATAATGAGCTGTCTTTAAAACAGTCGTGAGAGGTCTACAGACACCCATTTTTTATACTTTCTTTTTCAGAGTACTTACATTTCAATTATGTATTGATATATAAAGAAAGTTTAAACAAATTTGGAAAAAAAAGTTGTTTAACCAATTCCTACCTATCCTACCTTTAATGTCTAGTGACATATCAGGGCCATTTTATGATTTATTGAAATACATTTCTTACATATTGTTCCTTTAAATTCTTTTTCCTGTCAAATTCGAATGTCCATTCCTTTGCGTCAATACAATTCAAATACACACCCATGAATTGAAAGGCCGCCAATACTTCCTTTCTGAATGTGTGATTCTGAAATCACATCTCTTTGTTACCTAACCCGCTGTGACTTGTTAAATTAGTACTAGATACACACTTTGCATGTATGCTCCGTTCTGCTGTTATCTTCTAGGAGGTGGTATAGGCCTACATCTCTTCCCTGATTTCATATGACTGTTTTGGAAACATCTAATAAATGTGATATTTCTGATTCAGCTTAACGATTCTGTTTCCACGCCGACAAAATCAAGGTGAAAATTGGCACCAGACAAGGTAACAGAACGGTGGGTAAACATGCACACTAACTAATTAACAAACAAGACACAGATGGAGGCGCTCACGGTGGATTAGAGAACAACGACAAGATGTGAACACGAATCAAGTACTTCAACAATAACACAGACGGAAAAAGAAAGATTTGAAAGTAAAATACAAAGAGGTGAGAGGTTCAAAGTCTGTCTGTCATTATTTCTGAGAAACTGAGCTTCTTATTTACAAATGATATTCTTGAGAAAGGAGCTGCACTTTTGTTTATTAATCAGATGAGGCTGTTGTTTCTCAGTTGGAGTTGTCTTGTATCACACAGGTGGAAGATGTTCATTTCACACACTAGCACATCTCTTGGAAAACAATGAAGGAGAGCTGAATGAAGAGATGACCTTGAGATACACAGGATCTGCTTTCTGGTAATATGCTAATATTCAAGTATAATGAATTTAGTTTCTGAATTACATAATTTGGTTTTTACATGCATTATTTCTTTGTTACTTTGAACTTCTCTTCATCTCTCGTCTCCTCACTACAGCATCTCACAGGAGACGTGATCACATGATCTAAAGTGTCTCTGCATTGCATCACCACTCATTTGCATAAGGTAAGATTTTTCTTACCTGTTAATAGCAGTGGGTGGGCACACCCACATCACATCACCAACAGTCATTGTCCTTGCTTATGTCACCTCACATTGGCAACAATAATTAAAGAGGCAAATCCTTCTAATATCTGAGCTGCTCCACATTCATTTTACAGCTTAGGTCTTGTTTACACCTGGTAATAAGATGCATTTTGGTAGATTGCCGACACTAAAGTGGACGACACTCAATACAGGTGTAAACAGGGCCTAAAACCTTTTGAGCTTGTCCACTTTCGACCACTTCCAGAGGAAAACGCATTCGACAGGATTGCTTTTATAGTGTAAAAGCTCATGTGGGCGAGTGTGTTCAAACAGCCACAAAAGACGTCTACTCTCCTCCTACTGACCTAATGCGTGAACATTATGGGAAGCGCACTAGCCAGACGGGATTTAAACTTTGTTGGCTGGAGACCCAATTTTGGTTTGAAGATGAAAAACATACAGAGCACAATGTTCTCTCACTATTCCTGATTTCTAACACACACTCACAGCGTGACTGTGGCGTTTAAACGAAAAAGTGTGCTAAGAAAATATCCCTCACACCATTACAGCAACAGCAGCTTGAACCTCTGATACAAGACCGGATTAATCCATTTTTTAATGTTGTTTACAGCAAATTCCGACCCTTCCACCTATATGTTGCAGCAGAAATTGAGACTCATCAGACCAGGCAATGTTTTTCCAATCTTCTGTTGTTTTGGTGAGCCTGTGTGAATTGTAGCCTCAGTTTGCTGTTCTCAGCTGACAGGAGTGACACTGGTGTGTGTGTTTTCTGCTTCAATGTTGGACGTGTTGTGTGTTCAGAGATTCTCTTCTGCAGATCTCGGTTGTAACGAGTGCTTATTTGACAGCTGAACCAGTCTGGCCATTCTCCTCTGACCTCTGACATCAACAAGGCATTTTCACCCACAGAACTGCCGCTCATTTCCTCTTTTTGGACCATTCTCTGTAAACCCTAGAGATGGTTGTGTGTGAAAACACCAGTAGATCAGCAGTTCTGAAACACTCAGACCAGACCGTCTGGCACAAACAACCATGAAGGAATATAAAGAAACATTCTCCATTAATGGAACATGCTGCCAGCTTTAATGACAATGTTCATAATAAAGTGTTGTTTGCATGATTATTCCTCAAGTTGTTTCAATCTGTAGAGTAAATAATTAATTTTTCCCATGTGTGATGTATATGTTTGGCAAAAGTGATTCTAGTGCAAAGTTTCTTGCATTAAAAGTTTTGGGAAAAGGAATTGAATTTAAAATGTAGAGTAAGACGGCGGACAACAGATAATATCGCCTACCATTCACTGTTTATCTGAGAGTAATTGAACAGCTGTGGTGATTTAACACTAATAAGAGAGGTAATGAAACATCTGGAAAATGCAAACATGTTGCACTCCCGCTGTCTGATTGTATAGCTTTTAAAAACACACAGATCGATACAACAGACAAATGACCAAATAAACTAAATAATGCATATTCACGCCCATAATTCCTACCACATCTGCCTGGGGTATATCGAACTTCTTGACAGATGTGCAAACACACACACACACACACACACACACATACATATGTCTGAGCGCACAAATGAGCAGTGATTGGTTCTAATAAATGCTGCAGTGTTGAGAGACGGCGCCACAAAGGGAGGGCAGCACAATTGATTTTATTTGTCCTTTCTTGTTTCCTCGTCTTGCTCTCAACGTCTAAAGTATTTTCTGATTAAGTGAATGATGACTAAAGCAACTAACACACACACACACACACACACACACACACACTCACTCACTCACTCACTCACTCACTCACTCACTCACTCATAATAGTCATTGTACTGATAACTACATTGTAAGAGTGGATCAGATGGATATCCCATATAAATAAATATATATATATATGTCATTGTATACAGCATGTTATTTATGTACAGGTAATTTACATAAAATGATGTAACTCATTAAGTATATATATATATATATATATATATATATATATATATATATATATATATATATATATATATATATATATATATACACCTAAAGGATTATTAGGAACAGCATACTAATACTGTGTTTGACCCGCTTTCGCCTTCAGAACTGCCTTAACACAGACACACTCACACACACACACACACACACTCACTCACTCACTCACTCACTCACTCACTCATAATAGTCATTGTACTGATAACTACATTGTAAGAGTGGATCAGATGGATATCCCATATAAATAAATATATATATATATATATATATATATATATATATATATATATATATATATATATATATATATATAAATAAATATATATATATATATATATATATATATATATATATATATATATATATACACACCTAAAGGATTATTAGGAACAGCATACTAATACTGTGTTTGACCCGCTTTCGCCTTCAGAACTGTCTTAATACGTGGCATTGATTCAACAACGTGCTGAAAGCATTCTTTAGAAATGTTGGCCCATATTGATAGGAGAGCATCTTGCAGTTGATGGAGATTTGTGGGATGCACATCCAGGGCACGAAGCTCCCGTTCCACCACATCCCAAAGATGCTCTATTGGGTGGAGATCTGGTGACTGTGGGGGCCATTTTAGTACAGTCAACTCATTGTCATGTTCAAGAAACCAATTTAAAATGATTCAAGCTTTGTGACATGGTGCATTATTCTGCTGGAAGTAGCCATCAGAGGATGGGTACATGGTGGTCATAAAGGGATGGACATGGTCAGAAACAATGCTCAGGTAGGCTGTGGCATTTAAAAGGTGCCCAATTGGCACCAAGAGGCCTAAAGTGTGCCAAGAAAACATCCCCCACACCATTACACCACCACCACCAGCCTGCACAGTGGCAACAAGGCATGATGGATCCATGTTCTCATTCTGTTTATGCCAAATTCTGACTCTACCATCTGAATGTCTCAACAGAAATTGAGACTCATCAGACCAGGCAATATTTTTCCAGTTTTCTACTGTCCAATTTTGGGGAGCTTGTGCAAATTGTAGCCTCTTTTTCCTATTTGTAGTGGAGATGAGTGGTACCCGGTGGGGTCTTCTGCTGTTGTAGCACATCCGCCTCAAGGTTGTGCGTGTTGTGGCTTCACAAATGCTTTGCTGCATACCTCGGTTGTAACGAGTGGTTATTTCAATCAAAGTTGCTCTTCTATCAGCTTGAATCAGTAGGCCCGTTCTCCTCTGACCTCTAGCATCAACAAGGCATTTTCGCCCACAGGACTGCCGCATACTGGATGTTTTTCCCTTTTCACACAATTCTTTGTAAACCCTAGAAATGGTTGTGCGTAAAAATCCCAATAACTGAGCAGAATGTGAAATCTTAAATATAACCCATATATTATAGCCTGACGTGGTCATACTCAATTCTAGTCAGAATATGAGTCTGATGCTCCATTGGGCTGTGATTATGGGGCGTGTTTCAACCGAACCAGGAAAGGCATCAATTGGATAGACCAACAACCAATCAGAGCAAAGGAGCAACGCATAACGTTAGTTGTCAAATGTCAACAGAGCTCAACTGCACTGTGTTGCCAAGTCTGCTTTTTTTTTCACTGGTTGCTTTCCATGTCCGCTTTATGAAGCGACTATTATGTGATATATATAGACCCATGAGTGCAAATTTTAGCAGGCAACCTTGCCAAAATAACACATTTTACCCCCCAAACGCCTTTTTTTTCTGGAGAACCCCCCCGAGAAGCTATTGTTTAGGGCTAGTAATTGATGCGTTTTGTTGTAAATGCATGGCAACCCTGTCGGCACCCACACTGGAATAAACGATCTTTGCCAGTGTTGTAAAAATAATAAAAAAGAACGTAAGAATACACAGAGTACTTACCCAACATGATCATCATTTCAGAGAGAAATCGTGAAGGTGAATGCAGATACAAACAAGCTCTCCGTTTAGGATTTGATCAAATATAATCCAAGCCCCTTTGATGACGTGCATGATTATGTTACTGTTGATCATCTGTCCGTCATCGTCTAAAGCCCGCCCTGATGATTTCATTGGTCCGAACAGTTTCTGTTCAGGCATAATCACTCCTCTATGGATCGAGTCCAGACCGAACTGCCCGAGCTCAAATGTTGTGGGCGGGGCTGAGTTCGGCTGGCATCCAGGCTACATATATTTTGTAATATTTACTTTTGATAAAAATATCTTTTAAAATAAATGATTAAAATGTTATAATAAAAATATTATTCATAAATGATAAGAATTTTTAATATATATATAATTTTCTGTAGTGACTTTAGATTTTAGTAGATGTTGATATTTATGGATTTCAGATATATTAGGGTGTAGCAAAGTTCGATAGTATGAGGAAGGAAGAGGACACGGGTCGGCTAGACGGTTGATGCTTGTTTATTAACTCAAAACTTTCATTAACACACACTGCGGTGTGGATTCATATAAACACACGATCACTTCCGGGTCGGCACTTCCGGCTTCCGGTAACTCAGTCTCTGGGTGTGTTTGGCATCAACCGACCGAACTCTCTCTCTCCCGCTGCAGACCTCGCTGAACCACGCCCCCCTTGCCACATACCCCCACCGCCCGACTCAGGCCGGGGAGCCGTCCGGCCTGCAGCCCCCCAACTCCCCCCCCCCCCCCATTTCTGGAGAGGAAATCGGCCACAGCCATCTGAGCACCCGGCCTGTGGACCACCTTGAACTTAAACGGCTGAAGAGCTAGATACCAATGGGTGATCCGCGCGTTGGTATCCTTCATGCGGTGGAGCCATTGGAGAGGAGCGTGGTCCGAACAGAGAGTGAACTCCCACCCCAGGAGGTAATAGCGGAGAGTGAGAACGGCCCATCTGATGGCCAAACACTCCTTCTCTATGGTGCTGTACTTAGCTTCCCTCTTGGAGAGCTTACGGCTAATGTACAGCACCGGCCGCTCTCCCCCCTCCACCTCCTGGGCCAGGACTGTGCCCAGCCCCCTGTCCGACGCGTCAGTCTGCAACAAGAAAGGGAGAGAAAAGTCAGGGGAGTGTAAAAGCGGCCCGCCACATAGAGCAGCCTTCACTTGGGTAAAAGCCTGTTGACACAGCTCCGTCCACTGGACCGTATCTGGTAGCCCCTTTCTAGTAAGATCAGTCAAAGGGCTGGTGGGGTCCGAATAATTTGGTATAAACCGTCTATAATATCCCACCAGCCCCAAGAACTGTCTTACCTCCTTTTTGGTCTTGGGCCTCGGACAGGTTGCAATTGCGGCAGTCTTATCAATTTGGGGACGCACCTGCCCATGACCCAAGTGGAAGCCCAGATACCTTACTTCCACCCGCCCAATCGCACACTTCTTTGGATTGGCCGTGAGCCCCGCTCCCCTCAGCGACCTCAGGACCGCCCTCACATGCTGCATATGCCGCTGCCAATCGTGACTATAAATCACTATGTCATCCAGATACGCAGCAGCATATGCAGCATGGGGACGCAAAATCCTATCCATGAGTCGCTGGAAGGTTGCGGGCGCCCCGAACAAGCCGAAAGGAAGCGTGACAAATTGGTGTAATCCAAACGGCGTGGTGAAAGCTGTTTTTTCTTTGGACAATGGAGACAAGGGGATCTGCCAATAGCCCTTTGTTAAGTCCAGTGTCGAATAAAATCGAGCCGTGCCTAACCGATCAAGCAACTCGTCAACCCGCGGCATTGGATACGCGTCGAATTTCGACACAGCGTTCACCTTGCGGTAGTCCACACAGAACCTGACCGAGCCGTCTGTTTTGGGGACCAAAACTATCGGGCTCGCCCAGTCACTGTTGGACTCCTCGATTACTTCCATGTCGAGCATTGCGCCTAATTCTTCCTGAACTACTTTTTTCTTGTGTTCAGGCAAGCGATACGGCCGGCTGCGAACTACCACGCCCGGCTCGGTCTCGATATGGTGCTGAATCAAGTCGGTACGTCCCGGTAGGGGCGAGAACACGTCAGCGAACTCCGCCTGCAATTTCGATAAATCAGTGAGTTGTAACGGTGAGAGGTGATCTCCCCCAGGGGCCAGCGCGACTGATTGCGCTTTAATGCTCGCCTCTGGCCCGAGATCATCCTCTCCCCCGATCACCGTTGCCAACAACACTGATTCCACCTCATTCCATTTTTTTAGCAGGTTGAGGTGGTATATTTGATGTGCCCCGTTCCTATCAGATCGTATCACTTCATAATCGAGCTCTCCTATCTGTTGTGCGACCTCAAACGGCCCCTGCCACTTTGACATTAATTTTGAGCTCGACGTCGGGAGTAGAACGAGCACTTTCTCTCCCGGTGTGAATTTGCGTAGTTTAGTACCCCTGTTATATGACCGGCTCTGGCGGTCCTGGGCTTGCAACAAATTCTCCCTAGATAGCCGCCCCAAGGTGTGGAGTTTTGTTCGCAAGTCCATGACGTACTGAATTTCGTTTTTGGCCAAAGAAGGCCCCTCCTCCCAAGTTTCTCGTAGGACGTCCAGCACCCCCCGTGGCTGCCGACCGTAGAGAAGCTCGAAGGGGGAAAACCCCGTGGAGGCTTGCGGGACCTCTCGCACAGCAAATAAGAGGGGTTCTAACCACCGATCCCAATTTTTGGTGTCTTCCTGTACGAATTTACGGATCATGGATTTAAGAGTGCGATTAAATCGTTCGACCAAGCCGTCTGTTTGTGGGTGATAGACGCTGGTTCGAATGGATTTAATGCCCAATAATCCGTACAATTCGCTTAACGTGCGTGACATAAACGCCGTGCCTTGATCAGTGAGGATTTCCTTCGGAATCCCCACCCGGGAGATTAAACGAAACAGGGCGTCCGCAACACTCTTCGCCGAGATGTTGCGGAGAGCCACTGCTTCCGGATATCGTGTTGCGTAGTCCACGATAACTAGCGCAAAACGATGCCCGCGTGCGGATCGCTCTAATGGCCCGATGAGGTCCATCGCAATTCTCTCGAAGGGGACCTGCATTAATGGAAGGGGGCGCAATGGCGCTTTTGGGGCGGCCAGTGGATTCATCAACTGACATTCCGGACAAGACGCGCACCACCTGCGCACATTGTCATGAATGCCTGGCCAAAAAAATCGGGTCATTAAACGATTCAGCGTGGCCGCCTGTCCCAGGTGGCCCGCCATTGGGTTAGAATGAGCCGCCTGGAAAAGCATTTCCCGGCGGCTCTTTGGTACTAACAGCTGGGTTGTATCTACCTTTGTCTGAGTGTCTTGGGTCACTCGATACAACCGATCCTTGATTATGGCAAAATATGGATACGAGACAGGCAAGGCAGGTTGGAGAGACTGACCGTCAATCGATCGGACCTGTTGGAAGGCATTTTTGAGGGTCTCATCTTGTGACTGCTCCAGCGGAAAGTCATCGCGGTCCGAGAGAATCAGTCTCTCGATCCCGCTCGGTTCCGCTGAAGCTGTCCCCAAGGGTCCCGTCTCAGTCTCCCCAAGCTGCACTCGCGCCGCCCCCCTCCTCGCCTTCTTCTCCCAAGCGGCATCCGCGCATAACGACCCCAATAACGCCGAAAAGGCGGGCCAATTTGTCCCCAGAATTAGCGGATGCCGGAGGTGTGGACTAACCGCCACCTCTATACTATGCTTTTTCCCCCGAAACTGTATCGTGACCGGGACAACCGGGTATTCCACCACATCCCCGTGCACACACCGCACCTTAACCATGCGGCTTGTATCCAATGCCCCAGGTTGCATCAGGCTTTGATGGATCGAGGTTTGGTTACATCCTGAATCCACCAAGGCCTGATAAGTACCCCCCTTGATACTCACAGGAATTTGGTACTCTCCTGCCTGATCGGGGGTGGTCCGCTGGACGTTCGGGATCCGGATCATTGTTCCGATGTCCATCATCGGACACCGGTCCACAAAATGATCCGGATCGCCGCACCGCCAGCAGGCCAGCCCAGGCCTACCCGCCGCCCCGGCGGCGGGGAGTGGGTTGGAGGATGAGCGCGGAAAGGGGGCGGAACCAGAGCCATTGTCACTACCAGCCCCCAGCGGCCCCGCCCCCCTGGGCGGGGCCCGCGAACTCCCAGACGGTCCAAGGCCCATCCCACCCCGGCCTCTGGGGGGGACGCGAGGAGGGCCTGGAGGGCGGGACCTGGGGAGAGGGACAGGGCGAGAGAGAGAGAGAGAGGGGGGAGAGAGAGAGGGAGAAGTTAATGGGGGTTCGCCGACCCCCGGGCACGCCACCAGGTGGTCCTCCGCCAAGTTGATGGCCGTCTCCAGCGACGTGGGCCGGTGGCACTGGACCCACTCGGCGGTCTTCCTGGGGAGCCGAGTGATAAATTGCTCCAGCACCACCAGATCGACAACGTGGTCCACGTCGCTGCCGCCGGCCAGAAGCCATCTGCGGCCCTCGTCCCGGAGCTGTTGGGCCAATGCGAAGGGTCGACCGGACTCACCCCACTCCAGGGAACGGAAACGCTGTCGGTGTTGTTCCGGGGTCCGGCCGACCCGCTGAAGGATGGCCCTCTTCAGGTCGTCGTAGTCCAGGAGGTTCGCGACCGGTAGTTGTTGCGCGGCCGCCTGGGCTTCTCCGGATAGTAGGGGGATGAGGCGCACCGGCCACTGTGCCCGGGGCCACCCGCAGGCCTCCGCGGCCTTCTGGAATAGATCCACGAAGGCCTCCGGGTCGTCTTCCGGCCCCATCTTCTGGAGGGGCACGTGAACCGGTGCGCTGGCCCGCCCGGCGGCCTCGGCGCGAACCTCCCGGTCCATCCAGCTCCGGAACCGCTCGCGGTCCTCTTGCTGGCCTTGGACGATCGCCTCGAAGCGGCGCTCCTGTTCGGTCCGAAGGTCCAGCAACGCCTGGTGGTGTTCTTGGTGGAGGACCGCGAGGGAGTTGATGACATCCGCAAATGGCGAGGCGGAGGGCGTTGTCATGGCGGCGGCGCTGTCCTACTTCCTTCCCGGGTTTCGGCACCAGTGTAGCAAAGTTCGATAGTATGAGGAAGGAAGAGGACACGGGTCGGCTAGACGGTTGATGCTTGTTTATTAACTCAAAACTTTCATTAACACACACTGCGGTGTGGATTCATATAAACACACGATCACTTCCGGGTCGGCACTTCCGGCTTCCGGTAACTCAGTCTCTGGGTGTGTTTGGCATCAACCGACCGAACTCTCTCTCTCCCGCTGCAGACCTCGCTGAACCACGCCCCCCTTGCCACATAGGGTAATTAGTTTATCCAAAAGCTTGGATTAGAACAAACATGAAATTTTTTTTGACTGAATGACTGAAATGCTTCCATCTCTGTGTTCCAGGATTTTTCCAGGAACCTTGGCTGACTTGCTGGACTGGATTAAACAATGTGAATAAAACAACGTCGTTGACTGACAGCGGACCGCTGGACCTCAGTATATCCAACCACATGAATTCAGGTCAGTTTCCAATGATTATCGGAGATTGATTCCAAAGGACAATCAAACAATTAGATTTGAGGCCAAGTTGCTTGAGCCAATCAGATTTGGAAACCTGAAGGTTAGTTGGAAGGTTGTTCAGAAAGAAAAACTTTTATTGCAAAAGCTTTTTACTGCACGAAAGCAACAGTAATAAACAAAAACAACAGCAACACTTTCACCTCCTCCTATTCTATAAAAGCTGCCGGATTACTTTGGAGGTCAAAGCAAGTGGAGAATAAAAAACAGGACATAAAATTTGCTGCTGAGTGCAGACTAAAATTTGTAATCTCTGTGAAGCGTTTTGTCGCCAGTGGCCGGGGCAGCAGAGATCACTGGTAGTTGGAGGATTGCTTCTTCAAATCCCAGTTGGGAACCCAGAAGGGCTTGATTTAGCTGTTTGTTCCAGAGTTCTCACGCTCACCACTATTGTGCCCTTCGGCAAGGCACTTAACTCCAGAAGTTGGATGCAATGACACTTCTGTGATCGCTCTTCCTTCCTCATTATGAGCTAAAAACATTCCCAGTGCATTAGCTGAGGAATATATCAATATATGACCACAGAATAAATGTATAACAGAAGCATAAGGCTCCATCTTTGATTTAGCATATATATTCAAACACAAAAGTGAAATTCAGTAAAAATAAAAAAATCAGCAATGATTGCTAAACCTTTACCATAAAAAATATGGTAAAAACAAAAAAAATGTGCCACTGGTTCTGTTTTTTGAGATTTTCCTTTGGGTTTTATAATTTTTTTTTTAGTTTTGAGTTTTTGAAGCTCCAAAAAAGCACATCCATCCATCATAAAAGTAATCGTTATGACTCCACGGGGTTAATAAAGGCCTTCTGAAGTGAAGTGATGCATTTTTGTTAGAAAAATATCCATATTTATGTCTATAAACTATCATCGCTGGCTTCCAGTAGCGGCCATATGCGAGTCTAGTTCCAGCAGAAGAGTGACCTCTGACCGGGAAAAACGCATCGCTTTGCTTCAGGAGGCCTTTATAAACCCTTTTGAGCCATTTGGATTACTTTTATGATGGTAGGTATTATCAACTGGACAGAATAGTAGTGAGGAGCTAAACCATTTACCCCTTTGGGTAACACTTTACTTGAAGGGGTGTGCATAAGACTGACATGACACCTTCATAATCATGACATGACACGTGTCATGAATATGAAGGATTTTTTATGCATGTTTATGACAACTGTCATTAAGTGTCATTCGCTTAATTGTGTCATTTTTAATGCAATGATGACATTTCGGAGTTGTCTTTGTTATGACAACTTGACATAAACCAATACATCATAACCTGTCAGTGTCTTTGTCATGACAACTTGACATTACCAAGACAACATAACCTGTCATAAACAGACATGAAATGACATAGCAGATTAATTATTAAATTTAAGAAACTACTTAGCTTTTTGGGTTTACATTACATTAGTTGCTAGGCAACGTGGGGGAGAGGATGCTGGCATTGTCTGTTCGCCGCTTCTCCACCCACAAATCATGTTAACTTTACTATTAAATTTAGATGTTATTTTATTTTCTTATGTTTGTGACTAGTCTAACAGAGCTACTATTGGGACTGTTGCTGATTGGTGGCAGCCACTGAAAGGGTGTTGTTTTTTCACCGCTTCTCTTCTGTTTTTGTTTGAATTTGTGGTTGGTTTTGGTTTGAAGGACATTTGATGTTGCTCGCTGCGGCTGCTCTCTCTTCTGGGTGTCGGCTGCTCACTGGTGGTCTCCCTCGGGCATGAACTGCATGGTGGCTGAAGTTTGCTCCATGCTAGCGTCATCAACGTCCGGCATGATGTTGAGATGTAATTTTTACTTGTTATTCATGTATTGTTATTTTTTCCCTTTGTTTCACTTTGAGATTCTTCGGAATGAAAAGTGTGTTATAAATAAAATCTATTATTATTATTATTATTATTATTAATAATAAACTGTCATGTGGTTGGTTTTGACGTTGGCTGTCATTAGGCTATTATAATGTCATGATTTTTTTATAAATTTAATTTGTCATTTACATGTCATTAAGTGTCAATACTCTGTCAAAATATTTTATAACATTGTCATGAATATATTTCTTGACCTAAACTACAGTGGTAAAAGTTGAATTTGTCATTAACATGTCATTAAGTGTCAATACTGTGTCAAATTATTTCCTAACATTGTCATGAATATATTTCTTGACCTAAACTACAGTGGTACAAGTTGAATTTGTCATTAACATGTCATTAAGTGTCAATACTCTGTCAAATTATTTTATAACAGTGTCATGAATATTTAGCTTGACCTGAAATATGGCATCATAGAGGAAATCGTACAGAGTCATTAAAAACTATTAATATAACTCAAAATGATAGCGTGGCATAGACATATAAACCTATGATGTCTATGGTGGCACCACTGGTAATGTGTACGCTGTAACAGTTGTTGACAGAGCCTCAGTCAGGTTAGTTTGTTTAGGTGTTTAATGTCAATTTAGTTTGCAGTAAGTAAAAACAATTCACAACAACGTTATTTTGGGTTTAATATACTTTATTTAAACTTTCGCTCACTCTTTAATGAATAGTTTGAGTTTATTCTCACCATTCCGTTTGTTATGGTGGAGTCCCGTGTGCTGGTGCACCGTCAAAAGGGGTTCGGGCGGAAACGTTGGCCCTATATATAATGTTCCGGCCTAGGCTCTAGCCGCAAACATTCCTTGTTCAGCCCGGGGTGGGGCTCTAAAGACTATTTCTCTTATTTTTATACATCGGAAGATAATTTATAAAGTGAAGTCATTTGACAAAGTGTTATTTTTCTGTGTTTGTTTATGTGTGTATATGATGTTGATATATATATATATGTTGGTATGTATATGATGTTGATCACCTGTGTATAAATTCATGCCTTGTGTTTTTAAGAGTCAGTTCTGTGAGAGGGCAGGTCTTAAAAATTAAATGATTGATTTTATTTCTCGAACTCCTTTTCATATTTTTAAGACATTTGAAATTGTCTATTATCTAACCTTCTGTTGAAGCTGGTGGAGGAAACTTAAAAAATAAAATAAAACATTGTGAACTGAAAAATATTAATGATGCTGTTATTAAAAAATAATTTGACAGCGTATTAACACCTAATTACATTTTACTGACAAATTAAACTTTTGCCACTGAAAAAAATGTATGACATTATAATGGCCTCAGTCAACATCAAAACCAACCACATAACAGTTTAAGGTTAACCCTATAAGCTAAGTAAGTGTCTTAAATTTGATAATCTGTTATGTTATGTTTATGACAGGTTATGTTGTCTTGGTAATGTCAAGTTGTCATGACAAAGACACTGACAGGTTATGATGTATTGGTTTATGTCAAGTTGTCATAACAAAGACAACTCCGAAATGTCATCATTGCATAAAAAATGACATAATTAAGCGAATGACACTTAATGACAGTTGTCATAAACATGCATAAAAACTCCTTCATATTCATGACACGTGTCATGTCATGATTAGGGAGTTAATAGCTAATATGGTCATACTTCCTGGTTCTAGTAAGAACTCTAACTATACTGCGTTTTGGATCAGCTTTGTTTATTAAGCAAACATGGCCACCACCCAGTAGAGCATTACAATAATCTAGCCTTGATGTCATCAGAAGTTGAAGCTTTATTTTTTTGTTCATTTAGCCACTGTATCAAACAAATACCTTGGGTTGTGTTGGTTTTCTTGTTGGAAAAAATAAATGGATCTGTCCATTTTTAAGGCCTTTCTATATGCAATTGCGCTCTTTCCACAAAATGCAAAAAAAAAAAAAAAAAAGAGTTTTTTTTCTTTCTTCCAGCTACGCTCTCTTTTTCTGGCTGCTCCTTTAAGGGCCCGAGTGTGCTCGTTGTACCACAGCGTTGAACTATTTTCTTTAATCTTTTTTAAGAGCAAAGGAGCAACTATGATTAGTGTGCTCGAAAAGAGAGAGTCAATAGTTTCTGTTGCAACAAAGGGTTCTTCTTAGCTATCTGGGATGCTGAGGAGATGAAATTGATCAGGAAGATTATTTATAAAGCAAACTTTAGTGGCAGAAGTGATAGTCCTACCACATTTGTAACAAGGAGATGGCTTTGCAGCCTTGGCTAAATGAAGTATACAAGAGACTAGATAATGAACTGAGATGTCATCGCTCTGCTGTATAATTTCAATGGCATCAACATTTATGACAATGAGTGGGTCTAGACACGTGTTGCTTAACTCAAATAGACTTGAAGAAATTACACTAAAAATAATGCAATAAACTTAAATTATAATTGTAAATTATAAAATGACTTTTTTCATTTTCAAAAACGTTAAAATTAACAGTTTAACTCTAAAATTACATGTGCCTTTAAATTTATTAGCCTACAGTGGGTACGGAAAGTATTCTGACCCCCTTGAATTTTATTCTTTGTTATATTGCAGCCATTTGCTAAAATCATTTAAAATATTTTTTTTCTTCTCAGTAATGTACTCATAGCACCCCATATTGACAGAAAAACAGAATTGTTGACATTTTTTGCAGATTTATTTAAAAAATAAAGTAGTATCTGAAGTATCACATGGTCCTAATTATTCAGGCCCTTTGCTGTGACACTCATTCTAGTCAGGTGCTGTTCATTTCTTCTGGTCATCATTGAGATGGTTCTACACCTTCATTTGAGCCCAGCTGTGTTTGATTATACTGATTGGACTTGATTAGGAAAGCCACACAACTGTCTATATATGACCTTACAGCTCACAGTGCATGTCAGAGCAAATGAGAATCATGAGGTCAAAGGATCTGTCTTAAGAGCTCAGAATTGCGGCAAGGCACAGATCTGGCCAAGGTTATAAAAAAAATTCTGCTGCACTTAAGGTTCCTAAGGGCAAAGTGGCCTCCATAATCCTTAAAGGGATAGTTTACCCAAAAATCAAAATGTGATGTTTATCTGCTTACCCCCAGGACATCCAAGATGTAGGTGTGTTTGTTTCTTCAGAAGAACACAAATTAGAATTAGACCCCATTGACATGCTGTTACGCCCCAAAATAGGGACCAACGTAAGAGCCATTCAGAAAGGTAGCAAAACCCGAATCGCAAAGGCCATGGTAGTAAAAAGATAACATTTATTGACAACAAATTAACAAAACATACATATAAACATACAAAACTTAAAGTAAGGACTGGTGAGCTAACTAATCTAAACTACAACTCTGAGTTAATGCTTTCCTAACTCCACAAGAAACACAAAAGAATCTTCCAGGTACTTACCTATGCTTTCCCTCTAGCCTAATATAACTAAACAAACAAAAATCACCATCCTGTACAAAAGAAACCAGAACCCCAAACTTACAAAATCCCAAACAACAGGTTTCCTGAGGTTGTCAGATCGGGACACGGACTCAGTCTGCAGGCACCAAAATACAGTTTATTGAAAAAAAAGGTGCAACTCAAACGGGCTGACAATAGTCCAGATAGAAACTGAAGAACACAGGAGTCACCAAAGTCTTATCAATAATCTGGACAGGAACTGGGAAAAGTCCCGAAAAGGCAACACAAGAGTCAGAGCCTTCTGCCGATGAATGCTAACACCATCAACCCTGAACCAGGCGGAGAAGCACAGCAGGAGGCACTTAATAGGCGGGGCTGGCGGCGCTCAGATAGCACATGAAGCAGGGCAGCGAAGGTGATCCGTGGTCAGCGTTAGAGAGCGAGACCAGGGCCAATTGCAGAGGGAATCCACCTAGAGAAAACAGAAGCGTAGCAGAGAAAAACAAAACTAAAAGATGAAGGCCCAAAGGCAACCAGTCCAAACAGCTTGGCCTAACAAAAACAGGGCAGAAATCCAAAATGACAGAATACCAGACAACAAGGGTAGAGGAGTGCTTGCACAGCCACACCAAACAACGAACTGGTACAAGACAACACACAAGAGGGACTTAAATAGGAGGGTGAAGATCTAAATTGATACAGAACAGGTGGAAAGAGTGAAACAATAACGAGGTAATGAATGGAAAAACAAGGGGGTGGGACCAGACGCTACAGTGACAAGGTGAACTATCAAAGCAAGTGCTCCAAAATACAAACACATGACAGAGACAGAAAGAGAATGGACAGATCAGACCAGGGTCATGATAGAGGTTGGCCCCCAAAACTGAAGTTTCACCAGCAGCTTTTTAATAGGCAGAGGCCCCCATCCAATTGGTAGCTATCCTCAGACAGGAAAGAGAAAACAAGAGAAAGAGCAGGGGCTCGTAACACATGCATTATACAAGCAACAGAGGTGCAGTCTTAAGATGGGAGAAAGTTGTAGAAAGTCAACCATCACTGCAGCCCTCCACCAGATGGGGCTTTATGGCAGAGTGGCCTGACAGAAGCCTCTCCTTGGTTCCAGACACATGAAAGTTTGCTAAAACGAACTATTGCTAACACCTGAAGGACTCCAAGATGATGAGAAATAAGATTATCTGGTCTGATGAGGCTTGTTGGCCTTAATTCTAAGCGGTATGTGTGGAGAACCAGGCACTGCTCATCACCTGTCCAATACAGTCCCAACAGTGAAGCATGGACGGTCCTGGATGAAAAACTTCTCCAAAGTGCTCAAGACCTCAGACTGGGCCGAAGGTTCACCTTCAAACAAGACAATGACCCTAAGCTCACAGCTAAAATAATGAAGGAGTGGCTTCACAACAACTCTGTGACTGTTCTTGAATGGCCCAGCCCGTGCCCTGACTTCAAACCAATTGAGCATCTCTGAAGAGACCTGAAAATGGCTGTCCACCAACATTTACCATCTAACCTGACAGAACTGGAGAGGATCTGCAAGGAGGAATGGCAGAGGATCCCCAAATCCAAGTGTGAAAAACTAGTTGAATCTTTCTCAAAAATACTCATGACTGTATTAGATCAAAAGGGTGCTTCAGCTAAACACTGAGCAAAGGGTCTGAATACTTAGGACCATGTGATATTTCAGTTTTTCTTTTTTAATAAATCTGCACAAATGGCAACAATTCTGTGTTTTTCTGTCAATATGGGGTGACGTGTGTACATTAATGTGAAAAAAACTAAAAAAACTAAATGATTTTAGCAAATGGCTGCAATATAACAAAGAGTGAAACATTTAAGGGGGTCTGAGTATTTTCCGTACCCACTGTAAGGGAACTTACCAATGAACAAGTAACAGGTTTTAACTATAGCATTTTTATAGGATTAACATTCAAATTGATAAAAAAAAATTACAGTGTACATACATTATTCAGTGTTTTTGTGTGTGTATGTGTGCACGTCTAAATTATTTCTTCATCTGCTGAGAAAGGAAAGTAGCAGTGAGAAAAAGGGAAAAAGAGACTAAACAAACTAATAGAGACTGCGCTGTCTGTCTGTGAGATCCACCACGCTCTCATTAGAAAGCAGGAGATGCACTCGCTCTCTTCACACAAGAGGCGATTGGACAGTAATTCTCATTTCCAATTACTCACCAACAGAGAGAGAGAGAGAGAAACAGTGGAGCTGTTAAATGTTTCTATTGTCCATGCCCTGAAGATCAGAACCCTATTACCGCCCTGTCCCTGCTACGAACTCACAGAAAGCTTCCTACTGAATGACAAATGAGCTCAAGCACTCGAAACGCTTCCCTGAACACTTACCTGAAACTTCAGTACAGAGTAAAGAAGCAGATGGAACAAAAAAAACCACCTCAGGCAAACGTACGGGAACTACACTATTTACTTTCTTAATAATTGTTCCTTGCATGATTCTTTGGGGAAGATCAACACAATGTTTTCATTAAATGTGATTAAAATGAAAGACTTTTCTCCCCCTCTTAAATACTTCTTGAGCAACCTGGGACATTCTTCTAAACTTCTTTTAAGTCCATATAGGTTTTTATTATGACATGAAGGTGAGTACATGAGATACACTACAATTTCTTAATACTTAAGTGTCTTATCATCACCAAGGCTGCATTTATTTTTTATTAAAAATACAGTAAAAACAGTAATATTGTGAGAACTGTTTTCTATTTGAATATAAAATGTAATTTATTCAGCATCAATATCCAGCCTTAAGTGTCACATGAACCTTCAGAAATCATCCTAATATGCTAATTATCTGTTCAAGAAACCTTTCTTATTATTATCTATGTAAAAAAAAAAAAACTGATGAATAAAAACATAAACACATTAAAAAAATGTACTGACCCCAAACTTCTGTATACCATGTTTTATTGAGCCATAAAGTAGAACCAGATTAAAGTGGACTTATTATGCCCATTTTTACAAGATGTAATATAAGTCTCAGGCATCCCCAGAATGTGTCTGTAGTTTCAGCTCAAAATATCCCACAGATCATTTATTATATCATGCTGTAAATGCACATTTTTGAGTGGAAGGAAAAACATGCTGTTTTCGTGCATTTGTCTTTAAATTCAAAGGAGTTGGTAGAAAAGTGCGGAGCCTGTACAGCTTGTTTTAATTATCATCTCTATCGCAGTCACGCTCATGACATTGAAGTTCTTTATTAAGTTTATTATCTGCATGCATTCGTTATAAAGCCATATCAGTCTAAACTTCTGATATATGATTTTCTGAGTGCACATATTCGACAGAACGTGCACAGAATTAAGCTGGATGTCAGACGGCGTGTCCCTTGAGTATTAAACTAAGTTCTCTGTCACGACTTGTTGTGTTTCATCAAATACCACAAGGTTATGTCAAAAACACTCAAAGTTCACATAAACACAGTCAGTTAGGTCTGTGAATGTAAACAGCAGGGAATGAAATCGCATGCGTATATTAGATTTATGTATTAAAGTGAAAAAATTGTAAGTACTGCTATAATCCTATTAATATGAATCAAACAACAACAGAAAATCACTCACTGCTCTTGACTGAATAACTTTAATGAGAATACATTTCTTATTTGAATGCTGCTGTTAAATGCTCTAGCGAGGAGATAAACATACACTGTACAACATATGTTTTTACATCGTTTTAACTCATCAAAATAAGTTAAAGCTACACTGTGTAACTTTTTTAGTTTATTCTTAGCTAAAAACACTTAGTTCTTTCAAAAATATCTGTGCTCATTAATGTATATTTACTTCTTTCAAGCAATAAATTATTCTCGTAAGTTTATAATATATCATTGAAAATACATACGGGTGAGGGGTTCGAGTGCCGGTCGCCATGTTGGCCCTCCATCTTGAAAGTACATTAGCCAAAGAGGGACATACCCATCAATTTAATCTTCGCCTTTTGCGTTTTAACACTCGATGGCACCGTGTCGAATGTGAAGAGGGGGATTGCCATGTTAATCTTGAACTAAATCGGCCACCGTAGGAGTTAAAAGGAAATCGGAATTGAGAGGAACAGAAACTATTATTCACTGGATGGTCATATACCTTTACACCGCTAGATGGGGGAAAATATCACACAGTGTAGCTTTAAGAAATGTTAAACTTTTTTTTATTAGTTAAACAAGATGTAACAAATTTGTTAAAGTCAGTTTAGCATAATTTAAGTTGAAATAACTTAAAGTCGATTGTACTGCAAAAGTTCAAAATTTGCCTTTTTTATAGTGTAGCGGACTGTGGACAGCTCACTGAGGGGCGGAGCTATGCTAATAGGGTAGAGGCCATCAGCAGTCGTGGGCGGGGCCTGTGCAATGTAACCTCACAAATGCTAGAATCTGTAAATGGCTTGTTCTGAGACACTGCTTATGATTTATGGGGATTATGAAAGAGGAGTGGGTGGAGTTCTACCATTATAAGTGGGTTGTATACACACTGCTGACACACATTTATATTCAAACATCATGTAAAAATGAATGTTGCATAAACAGGTTCCTTTTAAATTACTATTTCTAATTTGATGTGAATGTGAACGCAAATGAGATGTCAGCTAGCAACATTAATCACACAAAGCTATCGTATTTCAACAGAAGACCTTGAATGTAGAATGAATATATAAGTCATCAGGGAACAGTGAGCTTGACTCTGTCCATTCGCTTTCATTGTATGGAAAAAAAATCTCACTTGCTTTTTTGTTTCAAAGAAGAAAGGAACATTTTTTCATTACGGTCATGTGAGTAAATAATGCCATTTTTGACAATTTTTTACCTGTTGACCAATGTTAATATAGTCTAAAATGCAATTGCAATCAAATCAGAATGGATCAAATCAAGCCCTGCTTGACAATATTTCCCACTGAATACTTTGTTGTAAAAGTATGTCACATTACAAAAGTTAAATGCATTGCAGATTCTTAAAGTAGCATTAAAACACATAATAATTAAAGAGCAATCTGACGAATTTATGAATTCTTTCCTGTGTTTACTATCACATTAATCCAGTGCTGTGGCTGGCTGAGGGTGATAATGCTCATCACAGTGATTGTGTTCACACCTTCAGAGCAAAAGCAAACGTCTTGGGGATCAGCGCACCGCGATCAGACGCGTGAAACCCCGAGGACACACACGGGACACACGTCAAAGGAAATGTGTGTGGGTGTGTTTGTGAACTGTAATGACATTTCAGATCCACATTTGTCCAAAGCACCAGCCAATATCTAGTTAAAGGATGCTTGCAGGCTCTGTTTCACATCTCAGTGTGGGGTTTATTCTCTAATTAAAATAAAAGGAGACAATTAATGTTTATCACACGGTTCTCAATACATTCTGTGGTCAATTATAATAATGTTAAACTATATAATTCACATTTTTCCAGCTGATTTATATATAGTGGACCTAACAAATATGTGTTGACTTAAACATCGCTCAAAATCTTTTGAATTGCAATATTGTGTTAGATACAAAAATATAATTCCAAATGACATCTGCAAACAAAACATGAGATTTTCAAAAAGAGTATACCAGTATACATGAACCAATGAACCAATCACAGACTGGCTTATCCACCTGGTGCGCTATTGGCGGGTTTAACATGATAATGTATAGAGAAGCGATGGCTCAATGCCCGTTGATCACGCCTCTTGTGGTCTGATTGGTTAAAGGGCTATCCAATTGCATACAGAGTCATTTGAATTATGCTCGTTGATCACGCCTCTTGTGCAGTAGAACAGCGTTTCCCAACTGAAGTTTCCCAACGCACTTGCACCGCGGGTCATCTCACATCTGATGACGCATCTTTAATATGGGTTGTAACTTGAAAATAATGCTTTTATGTATGTTTATGTCGATGTATACACGGCTCCTCAGTGATAGGCCTACAACAGCGATAATAAAAGAAAAACGGGCAAAACGGTCTCTCTTTGTAAACTGTGTTCAATGCATGAGAGTGCTGCCGTACGACCAGTCATTTCGCCACCCGGGTATATTCAACAGAAGACGCGAATGAGAGCGTGTGCGCTGTGTGAAGGTCTCTGCACTCATCCGAGAATGCGCACTCATCTCACAGCGCACAAATATTGAGTTCTCTTTCAAGTCTTGCGCTTGAACGGACAAACTCACACAAAAAGTATGTCAACATGTCCATCATGATGAGTATCCAAGCAGACATAATCTGTATATGCCTTAAGAGAACTGTATAGAGTCGAGAAAGACGACGCATATCTGTGGATAAGGTCTTAAAGGGGCAGTAGCCGTTATTCTGTTTAATGTCAAAGAAAAGATAAGGACATCACTCTCTGCTCTTGATTGAATAGCTTTTGTAAGTTAAATAAGGATTAATCTTTAATTTAAACAGTTAAATATGCAGTTATTTTACATTTGATTATTTATTCAATTTCTCTACATAAAAACTAATGTTAGACGTACCTGAAAAACATGAAAAGCATTGTTCATTTTATCAGTATCTTTGCTCAATAGTATTTATTTGTGCTGCTGCTTGTATTTAAGTTATTTGTTCTTATTTTCTTTATTAGTCCTTTATTCTCTGAACATAGAAAATACCGAACCGTACTGAAACCGTGAACCTAAAACGTTATACAAACCGACCCGTGAGCACCGTTACACCCCTAGTGTAACGTATGCGAGGGGGTGGCACAATTTTTTTTACATTTTCGAAGGATGCCATGACTGAAAAAAGGTTGGGAAACAATGCAGTAGAAAATACAGAGCAGACTCCCCAGACCAATGTTCAGTTTTAAAAGATTGAGCTTGGCCAGAAAACTGAGGACATTCAAAATAATTAAAAGTTCTCTCTTGAACTACACCTTCACTTGCCTTTGCCTTCTCATTATATCCATTTAGCCCATGATATCTCTCTGTCTCGACTCTCTCCCGTGTGTGTGTGTTGTTTACGCTACTTTTCTTGTACCAGTCATCTCTTCTTCAGCAGGTCTACCATTAGGAACATAACTGTCTTAACGTCTCCCAAAAAAAAATGTGATGATTCGGAAAATTCGAAGCATCACATTAGGACAATTTTATCTTCAGTTGTTTTATCTAAAACTTAAATATCCAGTTTTTAACTAAACTACTTAATGCAAATATATTTTTACAAATGCTAAATTCTAAAATTCGACCCAATCGCATCTTAATACAGGTGTAAACAGTGCCAGAAATGGTTTTCGAACATTTTAGGGGCTTCCATTATGGGATCATTTTATGGATTTAGTTTCAATTAATATATTTGGACCCACTTTATATTAGGTGGCCTTAACTACTATGTACTAACATTGTAATTAATGATTTGATACAATGAACTTATTGTGTACATACATGTTTTTACATTGTACTTACATTTTAAAGATACCTGCATGTAATTATGTCTGTAATTAATTTATTTAGTTACATTTGTAATTACACAGTTGGCACTTCCCTTACACCTAACTGTACCCTTAAACTGACCCACACCACCACACCTGTCCCTAACTCTACCCTTAAACTGACCCACACCACCACACCTGTCCCTAACTCTACCCTCAAACTGACCCACACCACCACACCTGTCCCTAACTCTACCCTTAAACTGACCCACACCACCACACCTGTCCTTAACTCTACCCTTAAACTGACCCACACCACCACACCTGTCCTTAACTCTACCCTTAAACTGACCCACACCACCACACCTGACCCTAACTCTACCCTTAAACTGACCCACACCACCACACCTGACCCTATCTCTACCCTTAAACTGACCCACACCACCACACCTGACCCTAACTCTACCCTTAAACTGACCCACACCACCACACCTGTCCCTAACTCTACCCTTAAACTGACCCACACCACCACACCTGTCCCTAACTCTACCCTTAAACTGACCCACACCACCACACCTGTCCCTAACTCTACCCTTAAACTGACCCACACCACCACACCTGTCCCTAACTCTACCCTTAAACTGACCCACACCACCTCACCTGTCGCTAACTCTACCCTTAAACTGACCCACACCACCACACCTGTCCTTAACTCTACCCTTAAACTGACCCACACCACCACACCTGACCCTAACTCTACCCTTAAACTGACCCACACCACCTCACCTGTCCCTAACTCTACCCTTAAACTGACCCACACCACCACACCTGTCCCTAACTCTACCCTTAAACTGACCCACACCACCACACCTGTCCCTAACTCTACCCTTAAACTGACCCACACCACCACACCTGTCCCTAACTCTACCCTTAAACTGACCCACACCACCACACCTGTCCCTAACTCTACCCTTAAACTGACCCACACCACCACACCTGACCCTAACTCTACCCTTAAACTGACCCACACCACCTCACCTGTCCCTAACTCTACCCTTAAACTGACCCACACCACCTCACCTGTCCCTAACTCTACCCTTAAACTGACCCACACCACCACACCTGTCCCTAACTCTACCCTTAAACTGACCCACACAACCTCACCTGTCCCTAACTCTACCCTTAAACTGACCCACACCACCACACCTGTCCCTAAATCTACCCTTAAACTGACCCACACCACCACACCTGTCCCTAAATCTACCCTTAAACTGACCCACACCACCACACCTGTCCTTAACTCTACCCTTAAACTGACCCACACCACCACACCTGACCCTAACTTTACCCTTAAACTGACCCACACCACCACACCTGACCCTAACTCTACCCTTAAACTGACCCACACCACCACACCTGTCGCTAACTCTACCCTTAAACTGACCCACACCACCACACCTGTCCCTAACTCTACCCTTAAACTGACCCACACCACCACACCTGTCCCTAACCCTACCCTTAAACTGACCCACACCACCACACCTGACCCTAACTTTACCCTTAAACTGACCCACACCACCACACCTGACCCTAACTCTACCCTTAAACTGACCCACACCACCACACCTGTCCCTAACTCTACCCTTAAACAGACCCACACCACCACACCTGTCCCTAACTCTACCCTTAAACTGACCCACACCACCACACCTGTCCTTAACTCTACCCTTAAACTGACCCACACCACCACACCTGACCCTAACTCTACCCTTAAACTGACCCACACCACCACACCTGACCCTAACTCTACCCTTAAACTGACCCACACCACCGCACCTGACCCTAACTCTACCCTTAAACTGACCCACACCACCACACCTGACCCTAACTCTACCCTTAAACTGACCCACACCACCACACCTGACCCTAACTCTACCCTTAAACTGACCCACACCACCACACCTGTCCCTAACTTTACCCTTAAACTGACCCACACCACCACACCTGACCCTAACTTTACCCTTAAACTGACCCCCACCACCACACCTGAACCTAACTTTACCCTTAAACTGACCCACACCACCACACCTGACCCTAACTTTACCCTTAAACTTACCCACACCACCACACCTGTCCCTAACTTTACCCTTAAACTGACCCACACCACCACACCTGACCCTAACTCTACCCTTAAACTGACCCACACCACCACACCTGACCCTAACTCTACCCTTAAACTGACCCACACCACCACACCTGTCCCTAACTCTACCCTTAAACTGACCCACACCACCACACCTGTCCCTAACTCTACCCTTAAACTGACCCACACCACCACACCTGTCCCTAACTCTACCCTTAAACTGACCCACACCACCTCACCTGTCGCTAACTCTACCCTTAAACTGACCCACACCACCACACCTGTCCTTAACTCTACCCTTAAACTGACCCACACCACCACACCTGACCCTAACTCTACCCTTAAACTGACCCACACCACCTCACCTGTCCCTAACTCTACCCTTAAACTGACCCACACCACCACACCTGTCCCTAACTCTACCCTTAAACTGACCCACACCACCACACCTGTCCCTAACTCTACCCTTAAACTGACCCACACCACCACACCTGTCCCTAACTCTACCCTTAAACTGACCCACACCACCACACCTGTCCCTAACTCTACCCTTAAACTGACCCACACCACCACACCTGACCCTAACTCTACCCTTAAACTGACCCACACCACCTCACCTGTCCCTAACTCTACCCTTAAACTGACCCACACCACCTCACCTGTCCCTAACTCTACCCTTAAACTGACCCACACCACCACACCTGTCCCTAACTCTACCCTTAAACTGACCCACACAACCTCACCTGTCCCTAACTCTACCCTTAAACTGACCCACACCACCACACCTGTCCCTAAATCTACCCTTAAACTGACCCACACCACCACACCTGTCCCTAAATCTACCCTTAAACTGACCCACACCACCACACCTGTCCTTAACTCTACCCTTAAACTGACCCACACCACCACACCTGACCCTAACTTTACCCTTAAACTGACCCACACCACCACACCTGACCCTAACTCTACCCTTAAACTGACCCACACCACCACACCTGTCGCTAACTCTACCCTTAAACTGACCCACACCACCACACCTGTCCCTAACTCTACCCTTAAACTGACCCACACCACCACACCTGTCCCTAACCCTACCCTTAAACTGACCCACACCACCACACCTGACCCTAATTTTACCCTTAAACTGACCCACACCACCACACCTGACCCTAACTCTACCCTTAAACTGACCCACACCACCACACCTGTCCCTAACTCTACCCTTAAACAGACCCACACCACCACACCTGTCCCTAACTCTACCCTTAAACTGACCCACACCACCACACCTGTCCTTAACTCTACCCTTAAACTGACCCACACCACCACACCTGACCCTAACTCTACCCTTAAACTGACCCACACCACCACACCTGACCCTAACTCTACCCTTAAACTGACCCACACCACCGCACCTGACCCTAACTCTACCCTTAAACTGACCCACACCACCACACCTGACCCTAACTCTACCCTTAAACTGACCCACACCACCACACCTGACCCTAACTCTACCCTTAAACTGACCCACACCACCACACCTGTCCCTAACTTTACCCTTAAACTGACCCACACCACCACACCTGACCCTAACTTTACCCTTAAACTGACCCCCACCACCACACCTGAACCTAACTTTACCCTTAAACTGACCCACACCACCACACCTGACCCTAACTTTACCCTTAAACTTACCCACACCACCACACCTGTCCCTAACTTTACCCTTAAACTGACCCACACCACCACACCTGACCCTAACTCTACCCTTAAACTGACCCACACCACCACACCTGACCCTAACTCTACCCTTAAACTGACCCACACCACCACACTGGACCCTAACTCTACCCTTAAACTGACCCACACCACCACACCTGACCCTAACTTTACCCTTAAACTGACCCACACCACCACACCTGTCCCTAACTGTACCCTTAAACTGACCCACACCACCACACCTGACCCTAACTTTACCCCTAAACTGACCCACACCACCACACCTGTCCTTAACTTTACCCTTAAACTGACCCACACCACCACACCTGACCCTAACTTTACCCTTAAACTGACCCACACCACCACACCTGTCCCTAACTCTACCGTTAAACTGACCCACACCACCACACCTGACCCTAACTCTACTCTTAAACTGACCCACACCACCACACCTGACCCTAACTCTACCCTTAAACTGACCCACACCACCACACCTGACCCTAACTCTACCCTTAAACTGACCCACACCACCACACCTGACCCTAACTCTACTCTTAAACTGACCCACACCACCACACCTGACCCTAACTTTACCCTTAAACTGACCCACACCACCACACCTGTCCCTAACTTTACCCTTAAACTGACCCACACCACCACACCTGACCCTAACTTTACCCCTAAACTGACCCACACCACCACACCTGTCCTTAACTTTACCCTTAAACTGACCCACACCACCACACCTGACCCTAACTTTACCCTTAAACTGACCCACACCACCACACCTGTCCCTAACTCTACCGTTAAACTGACCCACACCACCACACCTGACCCTAACTCTACTCTTAAACTGACCCACACCACCACACCTGACCCTAACTCTACCCTTAAACTGACCCACACCACCACACCTGACCCTAACTCTACCCTTAAACTGACCCACACCACCACACCTGACCCTAACTTTACCCTTAAACTGACCCACACCACCACACCTGACCCTAACTTTACCCTTAAACTGACCCACACCACCACACCTGACCCTAACTTTACCCTTAAACTGACCCACACCACCACACCTGTCCCTAACTTTACCCTTAAACTGACCCACACCACCACACCTGACCCTAACTCTACCCTTAAACTGACCCACACCACCACACCTGTCCCTAACTCTACCCTTAAACTGACCCACACTGCCACACCTTACCCTAACTTTACCCTTAAACTGACCCACACCACCACACCTGACCCTAACTCTACCCTTAAACTGACCCACACCACCACACCTGACCCTAACTCTACCCTTAAACTGACCCACACCACCACACTGGACCCTAACTCTACCCTTAAACTGACCCACACCACCACACCTGACCCTAACTTTACCCTTAAACTGACCCACACCACCACACCTGTCCCTAACTTTACCCTTAAACTGACCCACACCACCACACCTGACCCTAACTTTACCCCTAAACTGACCCACACCACCACACCTGTCCTTAACTTTACCCTTAAACTGACCCACACCACCACACCTGACCCTAACTTTACCCTTAAACTGACCCACACCACCACACCTGTCCCTAACTCTACCGTTAAACTGACCCACACCACCACACCTGACCCTAACTCTACTCTTAAACTGACCCACACCACCACACCTGACCCTAACTCTACCCTTAAACTGACCCACACCACCACACCTGACCCTAACTTTACCCTTAAACTGACCCACACCACCACACCTGACCCTAACTTTACCCTTAAACTGACCCACACCACCACACCTGTCCCTAACTCTACCCTTAAACTGACCCACACTGCCACACCTGACCCTAACTTTACCCTTAAACTGACCCACACCACCACACCTGACCATAACTTTACCCTTAAACTGACCCACACCACCACACCTGTCCCTAACTCTACCGTTAAACTGACCCACACCACCACACCTGACCCTAACTCTACTCTTAAACTGACCCACACCACCACACCTGACCCTAACTCTACCCTTAAACTGACCCACACCACCACACCTGACCCTAACTCTACCCTTAAACTGACCCACACCACCACACCTGACCCTAACTCTACCCTTAAACTGACCCACACCACCACACCTGACCCTAACTTTACCCTTAAACTGACCCACACCACCACACCTGTCCCTAACTTTACCCTTAAACTGACCCACACCACCACACCTGACCCTAACTTTACCCCTAAACTGACCCACACCACCACACCTGTCCTTAACTTTACCCTTAAACTGACCCACACCACCACACCTGACCCTAACTTTACCCTTAAACTGACCCACACCACCACACCTGTCCCTAACTCTACCGTTAAACTGACCCACACCACCACACCTGACCCTAACTCTACTCTTAAACTGACCCACACCACCACACCTGACCCTAACTCTACCCTTAAACTGACCCACACCACCACACCTGACCCTAACTCTACCCTTAAACTGACCCACACCACCACACCTGACCCTAACTTTACCCTTAAACTGACCCACACCACCACACCTGACCCTAACTTTTCCCTTAAACTGACCCACACCCCCACACCTGACCCTAACTTTACCCTTAAACTGACCCACACCACCACACCTGTCCCTAACTTTACCCTTAAACTGACCCACACCACCACACCTGACCCTAACTCTACCCTTAAACTGACCCACACCACCACACCTGTCCCTAACTCTACCCTTAAACTGACCCACACTGCCACACCTTACCCTAACTTTACCCTTAAACTGACCCACACCACCACACCTGACCCTAACTCTACCCTTAAACTGACCCACACCACCACACCTGACCCTAACTCTACCCTTAAACTGACCCACACCACCACACTGGACCCTAACTCTACCCTTAAACTGACCCACACCACCACACCTGACCCTAACTTTACCCTTAAACTGACCCACACCACCACACCTGTCCCTAACTTTACCCTTAAACTGACCCACACCACCACACCTGACCCTAACTTTACCCCTAAACTGACCCACACCACCACACCTGTCCTTAACTTTACCCTTAAACTGACCCACACCACCACACCTGACCCTAACTTTACCCTTAAACTGACCCACACCACCACACCTGTCCCTAACTCTACCGTTAAACTGACCCACACCACCACACCTGACCCTAACTCTACCCTTAAACTGACCCACACCACCACACCTGACCCTAACTCTACCCTTAAACTGACCCACACCACCACACCTGACCCTAACTTTACCCCTAAACTGACCCACACCACCACACCTGTCCTTAACTTTACCCTTAAACTGACCCACACCACCACACCTGACCCTAACTTTACCCTTAAACTGACCCACACCACCACACCTGTCCCTAACTCTACCGTTAAACTGACCCACACCACCACACCTGACCCTAACTCTACTCTTAAACTGACCCACACCACCACACCTGACCCTAACTCTACCCTTAAACTGACCCACACCACCACACCTGACCCTAACTCTACCCTTAAACTGACCCACACCACCACACCTGACCCTAACTCTACCCTTAAACTGACCCACACCACCACACCTGACCCTAACTTTACCCTTAAACTGACCCACACCACCACACCTGACCCTAACTTTACCCTTAAACTGACCCACACCACCACACCTGACCCTAACTTTACCCTTAAACTGACCCACACCACCACACCTGTCCCTAACTTTACCCTTAAACTGACCCACACCACCACACCTGACCCTAACTCTACCCTTAAACTGACCCACACCACCACACCTGTTCCTAACTCTACCCTTAAACTGACCCACACTGCCACACCTGACCCTAACTTTACCCTTAAACTGACCCACACCACCACACCTGTCCCTAACTCTACCCTTAAACTGACCCACACCACCACACCTGTCCCTAACTTTACCCTTAAACTGACCCACACCACCACACCTGTCCCTAACTCTACCCTTAAACTGACCCACACCACCACACCTGTCCCTAACTTTACCCTTAAACTGACCCACACCACCACACCTGACCCTAACTTTACCCCAAAAAAATTATCCCATCCCAATATCAGCAAAATTGCTTTGCAATACAATTTGAACACAGTAAGTACATGGCACTTACTTTTATGTAAGTACTTAAGGCCCCCTAATATAAAGTGGGGCCATATATTTTATTTGAATACATTTTTATCTATTTTGTAACTTAAACAGCTTGTAAACATTCTTTATCATTAAAAATTAAATAACCTATTTAACATGAAAGTATTATGCAGCCATTTAAGACATTTCTCCTTATATAGAAACTTTTTGGCATAAAGAATTCTTTAAAACTCAAGATCCCCATTAAACATTTTTTTTCAGTGCAGTATGTTTAAATATATATAAGCATCTCTTGAAAAAGTGTGTTTTGCAAATGCGTTTTGAATATGAAACACATTTAAATGAACTATAAGCAGTGGATAACGAGTGTCAAATTGGCTTCCCCTACACTCAAAATTCTTTAAGAAAATTGCAGCATGCCAAATCTGCAGTGTAATAAAGAAGTTGTGAGTTATGAGATGGTCTTTTGCCGGTTATAATGGGAGTTAATCAAATTTCCCGACTGTGGTTTCTACTGTGATTGGTGTTGGCGTGGAGCAGACCTCAGGCAATCGTTCATTATGAAAGTTCAGTGTCATCAAACACTCTTGGTTTGGGTCAAAAGTTTCTCAGGTTTAATTCGAGACTGTAGATGGAAGTCTGAGAGTCTATAATTGACAGTGCAAAAATAGATGGACTTTCAATGACTTGATCATTTTACAATAAGATTTAATTTTTCACTGCATTTGTTCACATGAAATATTAGTTTCACTTATTAGTTGCATTAGTTAACATGAAATAATGAATTTAAAAATACGTTTTAAAATCTAACACATCTGTTAATATTTAACACACTGTGTACAAACAAGAACTTGGTTTATTATATTGTTATTAAGTAACATTAAGAAAGATTAATAAATGCATTCAAAATATATTGCTCATTGTTAGGTCATGTTAGCTAATGCTTTAATGTTAACATGTTACTGTTCTAAGACTTGATGCAGTTTATTATTTATTAATAATATATTATATTATTAATAAGCAGCATGTTGATATAAACCTACAAAATATTTTAGCATTAATTGTTTGTTGATAGTGCACTGTGTTCCATAAGCCTCAAAGAGGCATGTAATATACCCTATTTTTACCAACTATGCCTTTTAAAATGTTGAGCTTTCTTTAGTGTGTAATGTTGCTTTTTGAGCATGAAAAGGTCTGCGAAGTTACAACTCCGTCTAGCAGGAGTTATTCTATGTGTCAGTGTCTCTGAACTCCCTGAAACGCCTCTGTTGTACTCTTGAGTTTTCTTCTGGGAACGAACACAATATTCATCATTTACATAATTTCTGTCGAAGCTAAATAAAGCGTGTTTTAGTTATTTAGGCCTTGTCCACACTAATACATTTTCGTTTAAAATTCAAATTTTTCTCTCTCTGTTTTGGCCTTCTGTCCATCCTGAGAAGTTTAAAAATGTAGTTTTCACAATATAGTGTGGACTGTAAAAACGGAGGTATTTGACAAAATTATATATGTTTAGTCATGTGACACATAATGAACCCGATAAAGATTCAACACCGCAATTGTGCCTGATATGTAGCCTAGAAAACTAGACGCACCCTAGCGGCAGCAGATCTAATCTGCCGTGAGTGTCGTCTAGCAACTCTCAATACACTTCTGAGCTGTAAAAACCAAACTCTTGGGGGCCAATCACATCGTGTATAGAGTCAGTGGGCGGGGCTTAATATAATGACGGCCGAGTTGCGTTTGCATGCTTCTAGTAAACACAGAAACTGGCGAACGGCGGCGGTCTTTCAAATCAGCTTTGACCGCGACTCTGGAAGACTTGGAGTTAAGCTTTGCTCTGAGAAAAGAACAAAGAACGGCACTGAAGTCATTCTTAAAAAGGGAAGATGTGTTCGGAGTTTAGCCGACCGGATACGGTGAATGTTTAATCTGTCAGCGAGCTCTGTTTCACCTTCATTGCTCTCGTTGGTTGTAGCGCTATCCTATCGCGTGCAGAGGGAGTTTGAAAGACAACCGTTTATCCGCCCCTCAGATTGAGCTGTCAATGGTGAGTTTCCAGACCAAACATCTTGATGTGGGTCTGGCTTGTCAGGCTACCTGTTATGTGCTATTCACTTTTTAACTGCTGCTAAAGATATGTTACTTTGTATACTCTTCAAATCGCAGTCCTGCAAAGATAACAGAAAATGTACTCGCAATCGCTGCAGCAAAACAAGAGCAGTAGCGTTTTTAGACAAAACATGAAATGGCGACTGTGGACTGTGGACCTGGACACATTAGTGAATGGAGAGATATTTTGCTAAAGAAAATGATCCCGTCAGAAGAATAGTGTGGGAGTTTGTTATGTCTTGTTCAAGATGTATCACCAGTGAGCTTTTTTGAGGGTTTATGCATGAGCAGTAGTGAATTTTGTGTTTTCCAATATTTCAGGGAGGAATCTTTTGGAAGGAAAACGCTATTTTCAAATGTATCCGGATGAATGTAGATGTTGCTTTAGTAGCATTTTAAACTCATTGTAATGGGGCATTGGGGCATTTTCTGAACACACTTGAAGTGTGAACCTTCACAAAACACTGATCCAGCCAACCCATCACTCTTTTTGGAAGGAGGAGCTACATAGAGACAGGAACTAAACAGAGCATTAAAGGGTTAGTTCACCCAAAAATGGAAATTCTGTCATTAATTACTTGCCCTAATGTCGTTCGACACCCGCAAGACCTTTTGTTCATCTTCAGACACAGATGAAGATATTAGTGTTGAAATCTGATGGCTCAGAAAGGCCTTCATTGACACCAATGTCATTTCCTCTCTCAAGACCCATAAAGGCACTAAAGACGTCGTTACAAAGCCCATCTCACTACAGCGGCTCTACAATCATTTTATGAAGCGGTGAGAATAGTTTTTGTGCAAAAAAACAACAACAACTAAATAACGACTTGTACAGTGATGGGCCGATTTCAAAACAAAGATTTGAACGGTTATGAATCAGCGTATCGACTCATGATTCGGATCGCCAGTGTCACGTGATTTCAGCAGTTTGGCAGTTTGACACGTGATCCAAATCATGAATCGATACGTTGATTCATAACCGTTCAAATCTTTGTTTTGAAATCGGCCCATCGCTATATAAATAAAATAATAATAATAAATAAGTCGTTATTTAGTTTTTTTGCACAAAAACTATTCTCACCGCTTCATAAAATGATTGTAGAGCCGCTGTAGTGAGATGGGCTTTGTAACGACGTCTTTAGTGCCTTTATGGGTCTTGAGAGAGGAAATGACATTGGTGTCAATGAAGGCCTTTCTGAGCCATCGGATTTCAACACTAATATCTTCATCTGTGTCTGAAGATGAACGGAGATCTTTTGGGTGTCGAACGACATTAGGGTAAGTAATTAATGACAGAATTTTCATTTTTTAGTGAACCCTTTAAGCTGAGTCTGCAATAGCATACCCTCTTTAGTACTTATTTTGAATAAGTAATTACCTGTATTGTTCCAAGTACAAGACAATGTTTTTTTTTTCTTCTAGTAAATAAAACAAAATGGGGTTGTCTTATATTCGGGGTCTAAATTTTTACATGTCAGTAGTACACCTGCAACAAAAGGAAGCGGCAAATAGCCTACGTGCAATTGCGAGTCATCAAAAAACTCTCTGTCAAGAAATACGGTGTGTCAGAGTGTAATGTCAGAAGATGGTGAACCCAAAAAGCCAGTTGAAGAAAATCTTACCGCGGTCCTAAAAGTGGACACATTGAAGAAACTGACAGGCAAGTGTATAGGCGAAAAAGAAATGAGGAGCTGGCCATAAGCAGAGCCGTCATCAAGCTGAAGGCACTGGATATTGCCCAAGAGCTGAATTTCTTATTTCGGCTACAAACTGACGCAGTTGCCTGTCAGAATCCTCGAAATGGCCGCTTTGATGCGGCGTAATGGATTAGCACTTAGGCTACCCCCTGACTTCAGGGAGAAAATGCTATCTTTTCAGAGCTATGTGATCGGCCTAAGGAAAAAAACATTCATATTCCCCTTGGATCAGAACACCTTTTTGACATGCCAGCATCTGTCACTGTACATAAAAAAGGTCAAATCATTGTGAAATCTACTAAATGGGAACTTCAGGTCATTTTTATGGTAGCTATGCCATAATGTGTTTATTTCAGAATGTGATTGTTGTTGGTAGATTTTGGCAGTATTTAAAGTATGGTAAATACTGCCAAAATCTACCAACAACAATCACATTCTGAAATAAACACTTTATGGCATAGCTAATGTAATATGGAAAATGTGCAATATGAAAATTAAATTCAAATGAAGTATTTTCTTGAAAAGACAAAGATTGTGTGTATGAATATGATTGTGTGTAGTAGCTTATCTGGATGTACATTCGCCATGTTGTCATTATCATGTGACCTACCGTTGTCAGTTGTGTCACTTCACCTCCATTCCTCTCCCGTGGCCTCATGGGATAGTAAAGTGTCCATCGTATGCACACTTCAGAATCTCAGTGGATTTAAGGCATCCGGGTACTTTTGCCTTCTCCTTTATGAGTACTGTGAATTCAGACATACTTCTTTTGTCACATACTCGCTGCGTCCCAATTCGCCTACTTATACTACGTCCCAAAAGTATGACCTCTTTTTGTGAACAAAAAGTATATACTTTTGAGTGTATGGCAGAAGATTATGCACGTTTTGGGACATACTACTTTGTCATCTTTAACAGACTCTGTTGCTTTGTTACGTGCATCTCATCACAAACTGCCGTCAAAGGCATCAATAGACCTTCTCGTAACGTGCATCTTGTCACAGTTCAAATCCTCCACGTTCAGTTTAATTTCCTACCCTATCAGAGAGAAATGTAGACCCATGTTGAGCTGCCATTTGTGGGTCTTTAATGCGGAGACTCTCCTCATGTGTTTGCAGTTTAAATGCTTGTAAAAATCAATGGCCAAATGTGTCATTACAAAAGTTCACAATGCTGCTGCAGGTGAAATATAATGTGGGCAACACTGAATAAATATCTTTTTGTCAGGCTAAAAACTGATAATTAATCACTCAAACCCCTTTATCTAAACTTATCTACTTAACCGTCGGATTCGCACATCCGTCATGTTTGTAGTTTTTAACACTTTTTTTTATCTGGGTTTGTATTTACAATCAAAATCACGTCGAACTCGCAGTAGGTTGCGGGCAATATCAGCCGTCAGAGTGTGTGTCAATCAGTACTTCGAATTCGGACCGGAAATAGTAAACCATCCGGGTATCATTGAAATACTCTTTACGATTTGGGACATACTAATTCTTATTTCGAATACTATTTAGTATGGATAGTATGGGAATTGGGACGCAGGGGCTGTTTTTCACATACTATACTGTACAGTTACTTAGATTTAACAACAGTCATGTATAATTGACAAGGACTTAGATGTTCTTCTTGCTTATATAGCCACAACACACAGCAGGTAGATGTATATTTAAACAGATGTACTCTTCTGCGCATAGAGACTGTTGTGTTCACGTGTGATCTATTAAGTTTCTTGTACCATCTCACATCTATCTCCTTTTCCACTCCTTCTATAATGCATGAGATCTGATGAATGTCTCACAAAGTCCCTGTTTCATGTTCTTCAGCATAAACATGGTCGTCTACAGGGAACCACGCCTGAACTCCCGATGTTTCTCCATCTGTTTAAAGATCGACGGGAGCTTCAGCCCTCGGCGCGCTCACACGTGCCTCGGTTTCTCGCTGGGAATTTACCTGCGAGGGAAGAAACACATCAGCGCTCATGCCATTAACCGTTCGAGAGCACAAGACTGATAGGGAAGGGTAGCTTATGGTGTTTGTTCCTCCATTAAAAACTTCTCCAGATGGGGAAGGAACCCGAGACTGTCATATACCTCCTCTTCGCGTCTTCATTAGTGTCTTCCACAGGAACGCGCTTGTATCTTCATCAACACAAACAGTTTGAGAAGTGTTCCTAATGTGCTGAGTCATTTGTTGAGGGCTTTTCTGATTATGTCTGCTTGTGTTCAACATTTGTAAACTTGCATAATGCAGCTGAGCCTTATTATTGAATGGCACATTTACATACCGCCAGACCCCTGCTCGCCGTTCTGTAATTCATGTCATGTTGTTAAATGGCATGCGATGAGATTTAGACGTGTCGGGGAAGATTTCACAAGCTTGCTGTAGTTGAGCTATTGAAAAATTGGTTGCTTACTACATTGAAACTGACAGGAGGCAATATCTTTTAGAAAATAAGCAGATTATATCATTAAAAGAATAGAAGAGGCAAAAAAACAATTAGGGTGACAGCGTCGAATATAAACCCTTAAATATGCTACTAATTCAACTAAAACATTGTTTATTTAGCTAAATATTTAGTTGTCTGAGTGCACAAGCACAGTGATATACAGGACTTTGATTTATGGTGCTGAACTATTAAAATGAGACATTTGACAGAACCGATTTGCTAAAACAAACCATGCATCTGATTTCACTTCCTAAAGCTATTTAAAAGACAGAAATATTCTTGTTCTGATTATTGCATCTATTCATTCGGGTGTAAGGCTGTGCAATAATCAGTGATTTGTTGGTATTTGTTGGAAGTAATAGCTGGATAGTCTCTTGTTTTCTTGATTAGCCATGAGTACCGTGCTCCACCACGTCTTAGAGTCAACAGTATTTTGTCAAGTGGCTAACAGCATAATCAGAGAGAACGTCCTCCATCTTACATTTTAATATTAATTGCATGTCATTTAGTAACGGTCATCCAGCTTTTATTAATATGATTGATCTATAGATTATTAGTGTCTCATAGTAGAGTAACATTATAACATAACTTTCAAAACACTCAAATGTATTTAGTATAGGGTTGTCAAACAATTAATCGCAGTTAATAACATTAAAAATAAAAGTCTGTGTTCATATAACGTGTGTGTAGGGTGTATATTTATTATGCATATATTAATACACACACTTGCGTGTACATATTTACAATTTTTTATATTTATATAATATAATGTATTATATATTAATGAAAAATATATACATCATATACATGCAGGTATTTCTCAAAAATATGCATGTATGTGTATATATAGTGTGGAAGCGGCCAACTACTAAGTATAAGCTAAATGAAAGCTCAGACACCGGTGTTTCGCCAGGCTTATGGTCCAAAAGGGCTGTACCTAGATTCTTAAAGTGATAGTTCAGCCAAAAATGAAAATTAGCCCATGATTTACTCACCCTCAATTCATCCTAGGTGTATATGACATTGTTCTTTCAGACGAATACAATCAGAGTTATATTAAAACAGTCCTGGCTAATCGAAGCTTTATAATTGTAGGGATTATTTCTCTATTTTTGAAGTCCATAAAAATGCATCTGTTCGTCAAATAACATGCTCCACACGGCTCTGGGAGGTTAATACATGCCTTCCAAAGCAAATTGTTGCATTTGTCTAAGAAAAATATCCATATTTTAAACTTTTTTAATAAAAGTTCTGTGGAAAAGTGTTGAAAGTGCCTTCTCGGAGTTCAAGATGCGTACACCTGACGGCGGAACTGGTAGCGTAAGCTTTTGAACTACAGAGGCACATTCAACACTTTTTCTATAAACTGAATACGGAAGGCGATAGGCCAACACATTCTCACACCCAACTCGTCACATATGGACGCTTGACCAGGACCCCTTGTCGTCCCTTTTCAACGAACTGGGCGTACCTTTATCGTCAATTTTCGACACGCTGGGTGCTCCATTCATTTCAATGAGAAACCTTTGCCGTCATACACAGACGCATTTAATTCTTTGCGTTTGTAAAAGCAGACATGATTTTATTTATATTTAAAGGCTACTTTTATATTTTGGAGCAACTAACCCAACTCCTACCCTAAACCTACCCACATCTTAACAATATAAAACAAATACCAGGCAAATAAATGTACAGTCACAAGTATTTATTGCAAAATCTGACCAAAACAGTATAAAAGTATTAGCTCATGTTGCATTCCAAGTCTTCTGAAGTCATACGATGTCTTCATGTGAAGAACAGTTGATCTTGATGTTTTAATCGCTGAAATGATAATCCCACTGCCCCGTGAACGAACTCATTAAGACTCTTAAACATGACGCAATCGGTCACAAGACACAGGAGAGCCAATGACATTTTACAATCAATGCTGACGTAATGACGCAATTGGTCACAAGACATATGAGAGCCAATGCAATTTCACTATGAAATCTGAAGTACAGGCGGCAATATTTGAAATTTGATGTGTTTGTTCATGATCTTCGGCAGCTGGAGATGCTGATCGCTTTTGGGGATTTTCTTCATGCAAATCAGTCGCTTGGCCTCGGAAAACTTGGATTATTTAACTTTTTTGAATAACTCGTGGATGCAGACGTTTGTTATATCCTGTGTTTTATATCATGTTCACACAAATGGGTAGGTTTAGGGATGGGGTGGGGTTGGGTTGGGTTACATGTTAAAATGTGTCTAAATAGCGTAAATAAAATAAATGTAAATTAAATCATGTTAAAATGTGTCTAAATAGCGTAAATAAAATAAAAGTAAATTAAATTATGCTTGCTGATTAATAAATTTCACCATGACGATAATATTCCCATTCCCAGTGCGTCTGTGTATGACGCCAAAGGTTTATAATTGAAATGAATGGAACACCCAGCGCGTCGAAAATTGACGATAAAGGTACGCCCAGTTCGCTGAAAAGTGACGACAAGGGGTCCTGGTCAAGTGTCCATATGTGACGAGTTGGGTGTGAGAATGTGTTGGATAGGCTGATACTTTACTTTATAAAGTTTTAAATATGGATATTTTTCTCATACAAACGCATCAATTTACTTCCAAAGACATTTATTAATCTCCCGGGGCCGTGTGGAGCATGTTATTTGACGGACAGAGGCATTTTTATGGACTTCAAAAACAGAGCAACAATCCCTGCCATTATAACGCTTGGATTAGCCACTATTTTAATATAACTCAACTTTTATTCGTCTGAAAGAAGAATGCATATACATCTAGGGTGAGTAAATCAATCGTCTAATTTTCCTTTTTGTGTGAACTATCCCTTTAAAGAGTCATGGGTGTGTTTTGTACAATTAACCAATCAGTCTCATCTTCTATTCACTTTAAAAGCCAGTTGCGCTCGCATTTACAGGGCGAATTTTGCGAGCGGAAAGACTTAACGCCTCTCTAGAGAGGAATCCTTTTATTTTTTATATTTAAAAAAGATTGTGGGCTGCTGCGTGTCCCTGTGTGTGTAATAAGCAGAGTGTATGCACGTTATGTGCCCGCCTATAGGCTCATGTTAGTAATGCACCTTTTAAATAACAAAAAATACTTTGCCATTTAATTTAGACCAGGTTTTTGTTGTTCAATTTCGCAGTCGTTTTCAGTTCATTGTAATAGCAATGTGGCAATAATGCGCAGGAACCTGGTTTTCAGACCAGCACGCCCATGGGTGAACAGATGGGCACGAAGGCATTTGCTATTTAAACAACATGTCACTGGACGTGAAAATGATAACTGCGTCAAGCTGAAACATTGTGGCGGGTGTATGATAGGGCCCTAAAACTTTAATACATTCGCTCATGATTTCTGCATGAGTCCGTTGGATTTCTTTCCATCGGCTTGTGGAGGAAAAGAGGCAAGACTCCCATGATTCAACGATTCAAAAGTTTGGGGTCAGTATTTTTTTAATGAAATTATTATTCATTTTTCAACAAGGATGCATTCAATTGTTCATAATTGACTCTAAATATGTGTATTATGTTATCTTTTAATGTAAAATATGTTTTAAACACTGTTGTTTTTACATACTTCCCTCAAAAAAAGTACTACTCTCATTTACAGGAACATATGGTAGTACAAAAATTTCTGGTCATGTTTATTAGTTTCAAACATGGAAAAGACGCTAGGAAAAAGTGTTCGCTTAGCTGTAGAATAGCAGCTTATCACTTCTGAGAGCAATCAAACACTGACTGACATGACAGAGGTCTGAGATCCACAGAAAACAAACGAACTAAACCTTCAGTCTGAACTAGATTAGAAGTGAAAATGGAAAACTTGAGAGCGCTGTGAGGTCGCAGTGAGTGTTCACCTGAGCATCTTTCTTTTTTGGAAACCAGGTCACTCTATCCATCAAACACAGCAATAAAGTAGCAGAAGGAGAGGAGATAAGGTGAAGGTTGGTGTGAGAGAGTGTGTGTGAATGTGTGTGTGAGTGGTAAAGTGGTTTTACAAAAGCTTGTGTGTGTGTGTGTGTGTGCAGATCTGTGCAGTGGACTGAGGCAGAGAAAAAAAAGGGAAGATGAGGAAATGCTACTCATATAATATCTGCAGTGTGTGTAGTATGTGAATGTTTGCATATAATGGATGACCTGCTGCATACCACATGTTGAAATGTGCAGTGTGCAACTGAGCACTTTGTGTGACATAATGTATCCCACAATGCAATGCACTTGGCCTGAACTTTAATTTTGCGTATGATGAATGAATTGGAAGTAGTAATCTATTCATTTTTAACATCTTGTCTATACTTTGAATGTGATTTTAGCTTTATACTGCTTACTATTTTTAATGATATTATTGCTTGTGGTTGCATCTTTTTATTACCTTAAAACTTAAAACAGTTCATTTTCATTCTTTATTCAACTGGGCGGTGGGATCACACTCACAGCTCAGCTCGCAGCTGCAGGCATTCATGTAAACGGAGATATGCTGAGTAATGTAAGTGTTTCCACTTCTCAAACTAATTTCTATGAAAGTTAAGCTTCCAAAGGCATGAACTGAAAACGTGCCAGACTGAACACACGCTGTGAATGTATGGCGTGAGCGCGGACGCGATTACCTCAGCTCTCATCACGAGCTCATTCAGCTCATTCATGACAGTGAATGTAATCTGACTCCTGCAGCGTTAGTGCTGTGACACTCGTTGTGTCGCGGCGACTCACTCATTATATTGAACAGACACTTTCAATTTTGAACAGACACGTTCACTCATTATATTGAACAGACACGTTCACTACAATTTTTAATTGTAGTGTCTGTTCTCTAACTGAACTGATTTTATGAATATGAACGTGGCGATGGGACAGTGATCCAGTCACAGTGATCCAGTAGTGGTGGCTTTGGGAGTGGCCTTGTAGGGCAGCGAAGCATTCTGGGAATTGTTGTCTTTCATCCCCATGAGACAAAAATACATTTTCTGTCTTTTCTCAGTCTAGAAGGCACCAAATTGAAAAATAATTTCACATTTATACTACAATAATGACCAAGTTTAAATACAGATTCATCTTCCCAGCGCTGAAGTACCCCTTTAATGTTATTATGATTTTTACTTCAAAAATTGTCATCATTTGGAAATAAAAGGTATTTTATGATTTGAACGCTCTGTTTTTTTTTAGGGGCGTGTGTGTCTGCTGTGAGACTTGTATAAATACCCACTGCTGTGATTGGCTGCTGTGAGAGTCAGTGTACGTGTCCACTGCTGTGATTGGCAAACCTACAGTATATTTGCATATGAAATAGCTAGTGTTACATGTGGAACTTTTTCGAAAACTTTTTGCACGTTTTTACTATTACAGCTCTCAAGGTTAAGTAATTGTGAAATATGTGGATTATTGCATTATATTTAGATCTGTGGCTTTATATTTAAATTGTGGCATGAAAGGTTGCAGTGATGATCATTGTAGCCGATCACAGACATGTTGAGCGCATAAATGCAGTGATCTTGTCATTGCAGTGCGGTTTCTGCACCCTGAGGAATGCTTTCAGCAAAACTAACAGTGCAAACACAATCTATATAAGAGATTTGTTGATTATAACCAAACACTAAAATGGACTTTCAGAACTCTGATAAACTCATCCTGTTTGATTGACAGCTTTGTAAAGGAAGCGTTTTTTCACTTTCTATATCAAAAATCACAGTTTAAATAACAGATTTAATTTAATCCTACTTAGAGAAACTATGTGAAGTTTATGAAAACTATGTGATTTCTTGACACATCTGAGACAAAGAACATCTGACTGTACATGAATCATTACATATCAGAAATTACTGATCACAGATTAGAATTAACACGGTTAATTACAAAGTTGTGGCATTACTGTCGAGTCCATATTGTAAAAGTCTGTTTGCAAAGCCTGCAGCGAAATTGTGATTGATTTACCAAAAATACACAGTGAAATGTACTGAATACAAATAAATAATCTTCTGAGACATTTACATTGTTAAAAATCAATAATCACATTCCTTAGACCTCCGGCCCTGCATCGCTCTTCTCTCCTCATCATCTCACTAACACTCCAGTGGTCCTGCATCGCTCTTCTCTCCTCATCATCTCACCAACACTCCAGTGGTCCTGTATCGCTCTTCTCTCCTCGTCATCTCACTAACACTCTAGGGGTCCTGTATCACTCTTCTCTCCTCGTCATCTCACTAACACTCCAGTGGTCCTGCATCGCTCTTCTCTCCTCGTCATCTCGCTAACACTCCAGTGGTCCTGCATCGCTCTTCTCTCCTCGTCATCTCGTTAACACTCCAGTGGTCCTGCATCACTCTTCTCTCCTCGTCATCTCACTAACACTCCAGTGGTCCTGCATCACTCTTCTCTCCTCGTCATCTCACTAACACTCCAGTGGTCCTGCATCGCTCTTCTCTCCTCGTCATCTCACTAACACTCCAGTGGTCCTGCATCGCTCTTCTCTCCTCGTCATCTCGTTAACACTCCAGTGGTCCTGCATCGCTCTTCTCTCCTCGTCATCTCACTAACACTCCAGTGGTCCTGCATCGCTCTTCTCTCCTCGTCATCTCACTAACACTCCAGTGGTCCTGCATCGCTCTTCTCTCCTCGTCATCTCACTAACACTCCAGTGGTCCTGCATCGCTCTTCTCTCCTCGTCATCTCACTAACACTCCAGTGGTCCTACATCGCTCTTCTCTCCTCGTCATCTCACTAACACTCCAGTGGTCCTGCATCGCTCTTCTCTCCTCGTCATCTCACTAACACTCCAGTGGTCCTGTATCGCTCTTCTCTCCTCGTCATCTCACTAACACTCCAGTGGTCCTGTATCGCTCTTCTCTCCTCGTCATCTCACTAACACTCCAGTGGTCCTACATCGCTCTTCTCTCCTCGTCATCTCACTAACACTCCAGTGGTCCTGCATCGCTCTTCTCTCCTCGTCATCTCACTAACACTCCAGTGGTCCTACATCGCTCTTCTCTCCTCGTCATCTCACTAACACTCCAGTGGTCCTGTATCGCTCTTCTCTCCTCGTCATCTCACTAACACTCCAGTGGTCCTGTATCGCTCTTCTCTCCTCGTCATCTCACTAACACTCCAGTGGTCCTGTATCGCTCTTCTCTCCTCGTCATCTCACTAACACTCCAGTGGTCCTGCATCGCTCTTCTCTCCTCGTCATCTCGCTAACACTCCAGTGGTCCTGCATCGCTCTTCTCTCCTCGTCATCTCACTAACACTCCAGTGGTCCTGTATCGCTCTTCTCTCCTCGTCATCTCGCTAACACTCCAGTGGTCCTGTATCGCTCTTCTCTCCTCGTCATCTCACTAACACTCCAGTGGTCCTGCATCGCTCTTCTCTCCTCGTCATCTCGCTAACACTCCAGTGGTCCTGCATCGCTCTTCTTTCCTCGTCATCTCACTAACACTCCAGTGGTCCTGCATCGCTCTTCTCTCCTCGTCATCTCGCTAACACTCCAGTGGTCCTGTATCGCTCTTCTCTCCTCGTCATCTCCCTAACACTCCAGTGGTCCTGTATCGCTCTTCTCTCCTCGTCATCTCCCTAACACTCCAGTGGTCCTGTATCGCTCTTCTCTCCTCGTCATCTCGCTAACACTCCAGTGGTCCTGTATCGCTCTTCTCTCCTCGTCATCTCACTGACACTCCAGTGGTCCTGTATCGCTTTTCTCTCCTCGTCATCTCACTAACACTCCAGCGGTCCTGTATCGCTCTTCTCTCCTCGTCATCTCGCTAACACTCCAGTGGTCCTGTATCGCTCTTCTCTCCTCGTCATCTCGCTAACACTCCAGTGGTCCTGCATCACTCTTCTCTCCTCATCATCTCGCTAACACTCCAGTGGTCCTGCATCGCTCTTCTCTCCTCGTCATCTCACTAACACTCCAGTGGTCCTGTATCGCTCTTCTCTCCTCGTCATCTCACTAACACTCCAGTGGTCTTGTATCGCTCTTCTCTCCTCTTCATCTCACTAACACTCCAGTGGTCCTGTATCGCCTCTCCTCGTCATCTCACTAACACTCCAGTGGTCCTGTATCGCTCTTCTCTCCTCGTCATCTCACTAACACTCCAGTGGTCCTGTATCGCTCTTCTCTCCTCGTCATCTCACTAACACTCCAGTGGTCCTGTATCGCTCTTCTCTCCTCGTCATCTCGCTAACACTCCAGTGGTCCTGTATCGCTCTTCTCTCCTCGTCATCTCGCTAACACTCCAGTGGTCCTGCATCGCTCTTCTCTCCTCGTCATCTCACTAACACTCCTGTGGTCCTGTATCGCTCTTCTCTCCTCATCATCTCACTAACACTCCAGTGGTCCTGTATCGCTCTTCTCTCCTCGTCATCTCACTAACACTCCTGTGGTCCTGTATCGCTCTTCTCTCCTCGTCATCTCGCTAACACTCCAGTGGTCCTGTATCGCCTCTCCTCGTCATCTCACTGACACTCCAGTGGTCCTGTATCCCTCTTCTCTCCTCGTCATCTCACTGACACTCCTGTGGTCCTGTATCGCTCTTCTCTCCTCATCATCTCACTAACACTCCAGTGGTCCTGTATCGCTCTTCTCTCCTCGTCATCTCGCTAACACTCCAGTGGTCCTGTATCGCTCTTCTCTCCTCGTCATCTCACTGACACTCCAGTGGTCCTGTATCGCTCTTCTCTCCTCGTCATCTCACTGACACTCCAGCGGTCCTGTATCTTTCTTCTCTCCTCGTCATCTCGCTAACACTCCAGTGGTCCTGTATCGCTCTTCTCTCCTCGTCATCTCACTAACACTCCAGTGGTCCTGCATCGCTCTTCTCTCCTCGTCATCTCACTAACACTCCAGTGGTCCTGTATCGCTCTTCTCTCCTCGTCATCTCACTAACACTCCAGTGGTCCTGTATCGCTCTTCTCTCCTCGTCATCTCGCTAACACTCCAGTGGTCCTGCATCACTCTTCTCTCCTCATCATCTCGCTAACACTCCAGTGGTCCTGCATCGCTCTTCTCTCCTCGTCATCTCACTAACACTCCAGTGGTCCTGTATCGCTCTTCTCTCCTCGTCATCTCACTAACACTCCAGTGGTCTTGTATCGCTCTTCTCTCCTCTTCATCTCACTAACACTCCAGTGGTCCTGTATCGCCTCTCCTCGTCATCTCACTAACACTCCAGTGGTCCTGTATCGCTCTTCTCTCCTCGTCATCTCACTAACACTCCAGTGGTCCTGTATCGCTCTTCTCTCCTCGTCATCTCACTAACACTCCAGTGGTCCTGTATCGCTCTTCTCTCCTCGTCATCTCGCTAACACTCCAGTGGTCCTGTATCGCTCTTCTCTCCTCGTCATCTCGCTAACACTCCAGTGGTCCTGCATCGCTCTTCTCTCCTCGTCATCTCGCTAACACTCCAGTGGTCCTGCATCGCTCTTCTCTCCTCGTCATCTCACTAACACTCCTGTGGTCCTGTATCGCTCTTCTCTCCTCATCATCTCACTGACACTCCTGTGGTCCTGTATCGCTCTTCTCTCCTCGTCATCTCGCTAACACTCCAGTGGTCCTGTATCGCCTCTCCTCGTCATCTCACTGACACTCCAGTGGTCCTGTATCCCTCTTCTCTCCTCGTCATCTCACTGACACTCCTGTGGTCCTGTATCGCTCTTCTCTCCTCATCATCTCACTAACACTCCAGTGGTCCTGTATCGCTCTTCTCTCCTCGTCATCTCGCTAACACTCCAGTGGTCCTGTATCGCTCTTCTCTCCTCGTCATCTCACTGACACTCCAGTGGTCCTGTATCGTTCTTCTCTCCTCGTCATCTCACTGACACTCCAGCGGTCCTGTATCTTTCTTCTCTCCTCGTCATCTCGCTAACACTCCAGTGGTCCTGTATCGCTCTTCTCTCCTCGTCATCTCACTAACACTCCAGTGGTCCTGCATCGCTCTTCTCTCCTCGTCATCTCACTAACACTCCAGTGGTCCTGTATCGCTCTTCTCTCCTCGTCATCTCACTAACACTCCAGTGGTCCTGTATCGCTCTTCTCTCCTCTTCATCTCACTAACACTCCAGTGGTCCTGTATCGCCTCTCCTCGTCATCTCACTAACACTCCAGTTGGCCTGTATCGCTCTTCTCTCCTCGTCATCTCACTAACACTCCAGTGGTCCTGTATCGCTCTTCTCTCCTCGTCATCTCACTAACACTCCAGTGGTCCTGTATCGCTCTTCTCTCCTCGTCATCTCGCTAACACTCCAGTGGTCCTGTATCGCTCTTCTCTCCTCGTCATCTCGCTAACACTCCAGTGGTCCTGTATCGCTCTTCTCTCCTCGTCATCTCGCTAACACTCCAGTGGTCCTGCATCGCTCTTCTCTCCTCGTCATCTCACTAACACTCCTGTGGTCCTGTATCGCTCTTCTCTCCTCATCATCTCACTAACACTCCAGTGGTCCTGTATCGCTCTTCTCTCCTCGTCATCTCACTAACACTCCTGTGGTCCTGTATCGCTCTTCTCTCCTCGTCATCTCGCTAACACTCCAGTGGTCCTGTATCGCCTCTCCTCGTCATCTCACTGACACTCCAGTGGTCCTGTATCCCTCTTCTCTCCTCGTCATCTCACTGACACTCCTGTGGTCCTGTATCGCTCTTCTCTCCTCATCATCTCACTAACACTCCAGTGGTCCTGTATCGCTCTTCTCTCCTCGTCATCTCGCTAACACTCCAGTGGTCCTGTATCGCTCTTCTCTCCTCGTCATCTCACTGACACTCCAGTGGTCCTGTATCGCTCTTCTCTCCTCGTCATCTCACTGACACTCCAGCGGTCCTGTATCGTTCTTCTCTCCTCGTCATCTCGCTAACACTCCAGTGGTCCTGTATCGCTCTTCTCTCCTCGTCATATCACTAACACTCCAGTGGTCCTGTATCGCTCTTCTCTCCTCATCATCTCACTAACACTCCAGTGGTCCTGCATCGCTCTTCTCTCCTCGTCATCTCGCTAACACTCCATTGGTCATGTATCGCTCGTCTCTCCTCGTCATCTCGCTAACACTCCAGTGGTCCTGCATCGCTCGTCTCTCCTCGTCATCTCACTAACACCCAGTGGTCCTGCATCGCTCTTCTCTCCTCGTCATCTCACTAACACTCCAGTGGTCCTGTATCGCTCTTCTCTCCTCGTCATCTCGCTAACACTCCAGTGGTCCTGTATCGCTCTTCTCTCCTCGTCATCTCACTAACACTCCAGTGGTCCTGCATCGCTCTTCTCTCCTCGTCATCTCACTAACACTCCAGTGGTCCTGCATCGCTCTTCTCTCCTCATCATCTCACTAACACTCCAGTGGTCCTGCATCGCTCTTCTCTCCTCGTCATCTCACTAACACTCCTGCAGTCCTGTATCGCTCGACCTCTTATGTTAAAAGTAAAATGTTAAACCTTTTATTTCTCAGTTTATGACCCCTTTAAGGTCAAGTTGAGCACTTTGAGTGACAGTATTAACACGGTGTGAACAGTATAATGCTGTAATTCTATCAAAAACTACAGAAGGTCATGTTAATACTGTTAGTAACCTTTTTGTATGCATCTTATGCACAGCATGCATCCTAAGGCAGTAACAGTTAGTATGCAATACCAAATATTGACTCACTCTTGACTAATTATTTCACCAAACTGCCATGGGTTGAACTTGAAACATTTTCATCCAAAGTAACAACATTTATTCCCACTTCCAGAATGTGATGAGGTCATGTGACAACAAAGTTGCACGCTACTGTTTGAAATATTTATCATTGCATAATGCATTCTGTTGCACATAGCCTACTATATTTAAAACAGGCATGCTTTAAAGACATGTTGCTGGATGGTTAAGACATGCCAAGAGTTCAGACATATTACAAAAAACGTCCTCAACGTACAAAAAACGTAACGTACAAATGTATAATGTGAGGTCGTGTGACCTTGCGGCAGAACAGTTGATCTGCGTAATATTTTGTGAAAACCATGAGACCATGAGGATTCTTTAATGAATAGAAAGTTTAAAAGAACAGCATTTATTTGAAATATAAAACTTTTGTAACATTAAAGGGATAGTTTACCCAAAAAAGAAAATGATTTATTTATTATTTACTCACCATCAAGTTGTTCCAAACCTTTTATTTCTTCTTCTGCTGAACACAAAATAATATATTTTGAAGAATGTTTGTAATAGTAGATAGAACAACGATTCACTACCATAGTATTTGTTCCCTACACTTTTTCCCCCTTTTTTTCTAGCTTGCACAATTATTTTTATTATTTTTTTAATTTTAAAGCATTTTGCAGATTCTGCTTGGGGTGTGTAAACTTTTGAGCATGGCTGTATAATCGGTTGATATTTTGAAGAAATCTTTTGTTTCTCATTCTTTGGCCATGTACACATTGCAAAGTTTCAGGAGTGACATCCCCTAAATTCATGTGTTTGAGTGATTATTATAATCATGTCCACATGATTTTTCTCCTTTCTCACAAAGGAATGATTTTGTGTCTCATTTGATGCATGGCTGGACCAGCCGTCATTCAGTGCCTCTCGCCACTGGTCTCAACTCTGCACAGTCAAAGCTGCTACAAGATTAATGCATTCATTCATACATTTATTTATTTATTTGCACAAGTACTTTTCTGTTTACCTCTCACAACAGACAGATTAGAGGACAGGAAAGATGTGAGATGCTCTAATCCAATTTGTCCAGCACTTTGAATTATTACCATGAGTGCAACCCCTCTGTGTGTGTGTGTGTGTGTGTGTGTGTGTGTGTGTGTGTGTGTGTGTGTGTGTGTGTGTGTGTGTGTGTGTGTGTGTGTGTGTGTGTGTGTGTGTGTGTGTTTGCTTTGAAAGCTCTTTCCGCTTGTAAAGCTGAAATTTTGCAGCCTTTTTTGTGTTTTGTTGTTTGTATTCATGTCAAGATGGCACAGGACAGACGTGATGTTTACTGTAATCTAATATCATGTTTGTTGTGATGTTTGCTCTGTGCTTTTTTTCATGCACACGTTTCATTTGCTCTTTGGCTGCGTGATGTCTAAATAAAGCCTGAAAGGAAAGTTCAAAGTTTCACATGTTCTGAGTTTCTCAAAAAAAAAAAAAACATTTTAATATTCCATCACCATGGAGACCAGACATGGAAACTATTCAACTTGGAAACAAGATGAAACTAAAAATAATATGCAAGTACAAAATGATATTATAGAGTAAATCTGACTGAATGCTACACCTCTTTAATGTTAAATACTGCATTTCTAAAATGTGTGTAAATTTATGTTTGGTTTGTACAAATATGTTTAAGCAAGCCTAAGGAAAATTATATTGCATATTCTCATTTTCAATTTTAGTTTAAGTTTTTGTAAATTTTTCAAAATATTTCAATTCAGCCTTAATTTCTCTTTTAGTTTAAGTTAATTGTATTGTGTTTTTGTCATTTTATTTGTTTAATATTTCAATTTAGCCTTGATTTTTATTTTAGTCTTAGTAATTTAATTGTTTTTTTTTTTCATTTTAATCTTTCATTTTAAAATTCATTTTTTTCTTTCTTTTTTCCCCTATTTTTCCTATTTTTTCCTTTTTTTTGTACTTTAGTTTTAGTAGTCAAATTTAGTAGTCCATTTTTTTTAAGCTTAGGTTTGTCATCCAATAATTTAATTTCATTATCATAATTTGAATATTAAAATATCATAAATCAATTATTAATATTAATTATTAGGGTTATTTCTTTAAAAAAAATGTTTTACTTTATATTATTTTAGCTTTATTTCAATTAACAAGAACAAAAAGGCCTAGTATAGTTTTAGTTAACAATAACAACCCTGGCTCTTTCATAGCCCATGAGACTTAATTGAGTTCACAGTATGTTTTAATTTAACTCTGATTTATATTTATTGATTTGATCATGGCTAAATCTATCAAAGGTCAATAGATGTCACACAGTCATAAATGTGCAGCCACACTGATAATTTGGTCTTGGAAAGATTAGAAAATGTCTGAGATCTCTGACTTTAGTTTCTCGATAAATCTGATCACAGTTTGAGACATTGTTGAGATTGCTTTTAAAATGCTAGAGGAGACAAATGTCAGATTATTGGGGTCTTATTCACAGTAGAAACATCTGAGATGCAGGAGACTTGAGGTGTGTGTGTGTGCGCGTGTGTGCGTGCATATGTGTGTGTGCGTGTGTGTGTGTATGTGTGTGTGCGTGAGGTAATTGAATGTGACAGATATGGCTGCGGGTCACCGTGAGTTTTCTCTCTCCTGATGTAAGGTAAGTCACAAAGGTCACAATCAGATGTGCTTCCAATCATCAACACTGTCTGTGTGTTCATGCGTCTTCTCACCCCGAGGCGGATGGTCCGGGAACATGTTAAACCATCATTCCAGTTATATTTGATGTACTGTATCTGCGTCTCTCTCTATTTGTTTTAATCCTTGAGTTGTGTGCTGTGTGGTGTTGATATCCTCCTAATGAGTTCTTCCTCAAAGCCCAGAGATGTCACATTCGGCACATAGTTTATGTAAGTAAAGACATTTCTGTCATGTGGTTTGGGTTCATCACTGGTGTAATAATTTTAAAGGGGAAAAAGTTGTCTTTACTTTTAAAATTTCACCCACCAAAAGTGGGTGTTTAAATGTAACCTTTGGCTGCTTCGGATGTAAATGTAAATAACCTACATTTGGAAAAAGAACACCTTCAGTCTGATTATTTTTGAAGTTAATGCAAGGTTAGAGAATCTAGTTTCCATGGTGATTTCGTCTATTCTGTCCGTGACTTGTGACCCTGACTTTGACCCCTGGGGCAAATTTATTTATAATTCGGGACAAAACAGACATACTAATACTACAGTTTTAGTTTTTTAATAATCTGGCCTTGGGGAACATTTTACAGTTTTATAGATAATTTGAATGCGGTGAAGGTTTACATTTAACAGTATTTGGACCATTCAAAATGTCTGAATACAAAATATCAAACAAATTTATTGTAAAGAAAGATCACACATAAGCAAAACATTTCACTAAAATAAAAGTAAACTGTGTAAACTTGAGGAAAACTGACTCCATACACCCTCTAAAAACCAACCTGCTGATTGAAACACATTGAGCCTAAAAAGATCCTGCAGCATTTCAGACATGCAGATGGCTGAATATTTTATGATCTAATGCAGTCACTCAGAGCGGAAGAGTTTCATCGAATAATGTCCCAGGAATTCACTATAGCCTCCGCACGATCTGCTGAGACATCACAACCTTCAAAAACAGCTGAAGACATACCTCCTCCTCCAGGCCTTAAAACTAATCCATAATCGTAAATTAAGCCACTTTCGATTAGCGTTTGAAACTCTTTTTCTTAGGTACACTTTTGCCCTAGCTTTGGTTTACTTTCAGTACCGTGGTAGTACTAATACTGTTGGCAGTTACACTTTTTTTCGATGGTCCACTTTAGACATTTTTAACAACTGCCACACTACATGTCCACTAAGAGTATAAGTAGACTGTCTGCTTAAAGGTAGGGTAGGTAATTTTCGCAGAGCCTATAGCAATAGTGAGCTAGCTTTGAAAGCAGAAAATCCCACGTCCTCCAAAACCACGCCTTCCCCAAAACACATGAAGGCAGGGAGCAAACAAAAGCATCACGAGAGAAAAAACTAAAAAAGTCACCGAAATAAGGGTGCAAAACATAATAAATATGTTTTCACAAGACTTTTGACTTATGAATGTTGTTGCGTAGAGTTTTTGCTTTAAACTGATGTGAGAATCCTACTCATTCAAATTAGGGAAGTACAGAAGTACGTAGGATTTGGGTCGGTAGGAGGTAAAATTGTTGAACCGCGAGATATAGTTATATGCAAGCTATGTAAGATACAGTTAGCATGCTTAATTTTATTTAACATTAAACAGAAACACTAAAGTGTGCTACTGTACTGACTGAAGAGATATTGCAGGAATAAAGGATAAATGCACTGCTTTCACTGGTGTGATTATTTACCATCTCAGTGAAAAGTTCCATGTTTAGCACCGCAGAGCTCGCTCGGAGCGCTCAATATGCTGTAAAACTTCAATTAATATTAATAATATTTGTTTCAGTCACTGAATGAAGCCTGCTATATTTGGGACAAGAGTCACGAGTCTCGCGTCAAAATTGCTTGCACAAAACTCTTGATCAGCACTCAAAGTTTGTTCCTTTAAACCATTTTCCGCAGAGAGCGTGAGCGTGAGCGTGAGCGAGAGAGAGAGAGAGAGAGAGAGAGAGAGAGAGAGAGAGAGAGAGAGAGAGAGAGAGAGGGGTCTGCGCTCTGTGGTCTTGGCCATTAGTTAATTTATATATAATTATATATAATAATAATTTATAATAACAATCTACTTGTTTTTGTGTAAGTATTACATTGTCAAATATGTATAAACTTAAATAGACAAACTATACAAGTAGTTAATGTCTCTTTGTATTAATTTGTCCTGTTATTGATGTAATGCGCGTCATTGACAAAATGCGCACCCAGATGTTCGAATAGTTCGAATATTCGTGTTTGTTTTAGAGGGAATATTCGAACGTCATTTTTGAGCAATTTTAACAGCCCTAATTCACATAAGACAATATATTGATTTAAATTTTATAAGACACTTTTTTATATAAAGCCCATATGCGAAGAGACGTATATATGATCATGAATAATGCTGTGATTCCCAGCTGAGAGGACAAAAGAACCACATAATGAGCCGCATAATGAATGAGCCTTTGAGTGAGGTATGTGAGGTGAGAGAGAACTATAAGAAAGAAAAAAACATCTGTGAGGATACTTAAACAGGATTGTAGAAATTATTGTATTAACCTTAATATAATGTAATATTTAACAATATTACAGTTTTTTCCTGTATTTTTTATCAAATAAAGGCAGGCTTTGTGAACACAAGACTTCTTTCAAAAACATAAAAAATAGTAGCCTGACAAGCCAGACCCACATCAAGATGTTTGGTCTGGAAACTCACCATTGACAGCTCAATCCGAGGGGCGGGATAAACGGTTGTCTTTCAAACTCCCTCTGCACGCGATAGGATAGCGCTACAACCAACCAGAGCAACGAAGGTGAAGCAGAGCTCGCTGACTGATTAAACATTCGCCGTATCCGGTCGGCTAAACTCAGAACACATCTTCCCTTTTTAAGAATGACTTCAGTGCCGTTCTTTGTTCTTTTCTCAGAGAAAAGCTTAACTCCAAGTCTTCCAGAGTCGCGGTCAGAGCGGATTCGAAAGACCGCCGTTCGCCAGTTTCTGTGTTTAGCACGCAAACGCAACTCGGCCGTCGTCATGGCCCCGCTCGCCGACTCTATACACGATGTGATTGGGCCGTCCAGATTATGAGGAATACAGCTCAGAAGGGTATTGAGAGTTCCTAGACGACACTTGCGGGCAAATTAAATTTGCTGCCGCTAGGGTGCGTCTATAGCCTAGAAATCTAGACGCACCCTAGCGGCAGCAAATTTAATTTGCCCGCAAGTGTGGTCTAGCAACTCTCAATTCCTATCTGAGCTGTATTCCTCAGAATCTGGACGGCCCAATCACATCGTGTAGGTAGGCTATAGAGTCGGCGGGCGGGGCCATAATGACGACGGCCGAGTTGCGTTTGCGTGCTTCTAGTAACACAGTCTTCTAGTAAACACAGAAACTGGCGAACGGCGGCGGTCTTTCGAATCAGCTCTGCCCGCGCCTCCGGAAGACTTGGAGTTAAGCTTTCCTCTGAGAAAAGAACAAAGAGCGGCACTGAAGTCATTCTTAAAAAGGGAAGATGTGTTCGGAGTTTAGCCGACCGGATACGGCGAATGTTTAATCTGTCAGCGAGCTCCCCTTCACCGTCGTTGCTCCGGTTGGTGTACCGCTATCCTATCGCGTGCAGAGGGAGTTTGAAAGACAACCGTTTATCCCACCCCTCGGACTGAGCCCTGTCTATGGTGAGTTTCCAGACCAAACATCTTGATGTGAGTCTGGCTTGTCAGGCTAGTGCGTCTAGATTTCTAGGCTAAAAAATAGTAATGTCAAAAAAATGTTCAAATATAATAGGCCTATAGAAAACTGCATGAGATCACACAAATGATGTTTTCTGTTAACAGTTGCGCTGCCTCATATTTTTGTGGAAAAACATTTTATTTCAGGATTATTTGACGAAAAGAAAGTTTACAAGAACAGCAATTATTTTATATATATTTATAAATGTCTTCTTTTGATCAATTGAATGCATCCTTGCTAAATGAAATGATGCCTTTTTTCCTTTTTTATTTGCCTTCTGCTCTAAATCCCAATTCAGTTTCAATCAATCTGTGATTGATCCATGTAATGGTGTTTGTTCACAATATTGCTAAAGCATTAAACTGTTATGTAGCAGCCGGTTTGACATTTAAAGACCGGGTTATTGTCGATATGAAAAGCAGCTCATTATTGACAGAACAACATGTAGAGTGAGCGCAGAAACACTAACACATGCACATGGAAAGAATGGCGGAGAGTATAGGAGAGATAGAGCAATACAAGCAAATGAGAAAATAAATGAGCATAAGGAACCAGGTTTTCTTTTGATCACTCGCTGATGTTTCAGGCAAGTGTGTGTGTGTGCGTTGGCGTATGTGTGTTCGTGTAGTTCTCTCAGAGACCGACGTCTCATTAAATCCAGCAACTCTGACACAAACAGCCAATTCTTGAGTATATCTAATGCCACTGCTGGCTCAGTTAATGTACTCGTTTCTGCTCTAAAGAGGACGCATTCTACTTGTTCGTAGCACTGTCTTTTTCCTGTAAAACCCACTTATTATTTACTGTAAATCAAGGTTTAAAAAATCAAAACAATCATAATTTTGTTCGCCATGAGCATTTTTCACCCTCTCTTTTCCATGCCGTTATCAAGCTGTTTTTGCTACTGTAACTTTAAGAATAACCTCTGCTGTGATTGGTTAACCACACAATGTTGTAGTTTGGCTGGTCAGCATTTTCTCTAATGACAGCCATATAAAAATAGCCATGTGTTCTGATGAAATGCACTACCGATCAAAAGTGTAGCATAAATAAGGTATTTTATGTAAAAAAAGAAATGCAGCAAAAATGCTTTAAAATGATCAAAATGACGGACAGTATAATTTCAAATAAATGTTTTTTTGAACTTTCTGTTCAACAACAATCATGAAAAGAGTATCACATTTTCCACAAAAACATTAAGTTTTCACCATTGATAATTTGAGCAGGAAATCCTCATATGAGAGTGATTTCTGAAGGATCATGTGACACTGAAGACTGAAGTAATGATGCTGAACATTCAGCTTTGATCACAGGAATACATTACATTTCAAAATAAATTCACATAGAAAACTGCATCTTACAAATGTGATTCAATATTTTATCATCCCCCTGTTGTGTAATTGATGTTGTGCACAATATGATAAAAAGCAGTTTTGGCGTAACAGGACCCCTTTAAAAATAAAGGTTCCAAAAGGAAGTTTTCCCTGTGATGCCATAAAATAACTTTACGTGAACAGTGTTCTTAATGTGAAGAACATTTTAATGAACTAAGTTTTTTTCCCCCCGCACTATAAAGAATATGCAATGGAAAGATTCCATTAATGTTAAAGGTGTCATGAACTGGCTTTTTTTTTTTTTATACTGTTGTCTGAGGTCAACTAATGATGTTCGTTTGGTTTTTAAATTTTAAAAACATCATAACTAATAAGTAATAGGCAATTTTCTACACTGGTTTTGAGGCTGTCTCCTGAACGCTGTGTTTTGATGGGCGTGCCGCACTGGAGACTTGGAAGTAAACGCCCACGGCTAGGATTGGATAATAGTTGCATATTTAATGAGCTCCAGCTCCTCTGTCAGTTCAGTGACATGAGAGAGGAGAGAATGAGGGAGAAGCGGCAACCAGAATGATTATCTCGATCACAGGGCTCGTAAACGTCTTTATCAAACAAACACAATGTTTTATTTCTCATCGACCCGCGATTGATTGAACTATTATTTTTATATTACACATAGCCCGAAAGATCGGACGATATAAGCGCAAACCGCGCACACACACATACACGCTCGCCATGCGCGCCGCCCTTCAGATGTCAACTCGAGAGAGAGAGAGAGAATAGCAGAACAAGGACGGAATATAATGAGATTGATCGGCCTGCCGGGCTTTGCGAGCCCTGGCCCATACGTGTCTGAGTCCAGCGTACTAAAGATATGTTCTGTTAGACACATAAGCAAACAATCTATAACAATGCAATACTATTACATATAAAAACACGTTTTACTCACATCGGTGTGTTGCACCATTCCTGTCGGATCCAAATCCAGCATCAACCGGAGATTTGTTTGAAACGATCCCGCAGTGAACTGAAGTGAACATGTCTTCGCCATATGAGCTGGAACTTCATTAAAGTTCAACCTCTCATTCCTAATATTAGGATCAGAAGGAATCTTATGCAGCGACTGTGTTCTTCCACAACCAGGAATAGCGCAATATCTTAATCTTCCTCAGCATTTTTATTTTTGTTGACCAGCTAGCACGAGTCCTCAATGAGTCGGTGGGCGAGGCTAATGGATTAGACGCGCTGTAGAGGTGTGTGTATCGTCGCGCACTGATGTCAGTGTGAAGCACCGGACCGTTTGCTGAGCCTGGTGTCTATAAAAGCTTTTCTTTGACTTACAAGGATGTTTTCAGCTCTGAAACTTACAGGATATTCTTATATTAGCATGACCTTTTAAATATCAAAAGCTCAAGGGAAAGTTGATTCCTCAATTCATCACCCCTTTAAATGTTCTTAATTAAACTATTGATGCCAATAAAGAACCTTTTTTTAAAGACTGTAGAGTACATAGGATAGCAAGTACACATTGTATAGTACATCATTTTAACCAGAGCCGCTGTGCCATCAGCGGCGGGTCACAGACGAACATATTGGCACTTTAACTGTGAAGATGTTGAGCATGTGAACTCGTACACATCTGATTATCATCCGAGCGTGTGCCGGTGACCCTGGTCCCGACTCGACTCACGGCTTCATTAAAATGACATTCTGTCATGCTGATGAAGTCTACCGGCGAATAAGGGCTGACGTGACCCTCGGGTGAGTGAAAGCCCAGTTCAGAACCAGCTCTCTCTCTCTATTTCTTGATCTCTCATTGCTGTGAGAGTATTGAGGTGTGTGTGTGTGTGCGAGTGTGTGATGGGCTGAATCCAATCACAAACTCGTTTTATGGAGGTAATTTTCTTCAAGGTGACTCAATTCGGCCTTTATATATTGAAGCTAAATGTACTGATGTCACTGTAAAAGAAATCTCAAACTCAGCACACACACACACACACACACACACAGTGCAGCGCTGCAACACACAGATACAGCGGACAGGATGCCAATCACCAAACGCTGAGTGCCTGTCAAGCGAGGAGTTTTGCCGCAGAGTGAATCCGACAAACTGTCTCACTGCTATACAAACACTATGATGCATATTTGCGTCCGTAACCCATGAGTGCATATAGAGAATGTTTTGGGGGAATGCATGCTGGAATAGACTTCTTACCCCGGAGAAACGTAGTGCGATCATATCACTGCCCTAACTGAATTATATCTCCACAATAGCGGCACTGACTCAGTTATGGCCATGTTGAATAGAATGAACGACAGATAAGGCTTGGACAGTGGGCTATCTGAAGATTGTCTTTGTCCAAGTCTACGAGTGTGTGTTTGCCTGCATATCATTCATCGCTATTGGATTTTTTTAGCTGTGATGCCACAAGTGATGGTGTGTTTCACTGCCTGTCGAATTGATTTCTTCCTTGGAATCTGATGCACATCTTTCCATTTATCGACAATGTGCAAATTTAACGAGCAGGAGTACATCATCGTGTTGTGTACTCTATAATAACAACATATAATAATAATTAACTTAATAATTACTGCAATAATAATTAATGCAAACAAACGATTATTTATTTATTTATCCATCCATCCATCCGTCTGTCCATCTGTCCGTGTCCATATTCAATTTGTAAAGCATCTTTCATAAACTCAAGATTGACCTTTTCTAACTTCCATGAACACAAGTAATGCATCTTAATGCGGTTATTTCTGCTGCAATGTACCCTGATGTTTAAATAAAGTCAAACCACGATCACAGCAGGTATAAGTTGAATTTATGCACTTTTCAGTTCAGATAGGCCAAGACCGATAGTTTTGTGATTCACTCCAATTCGCCCCGTTCCTTCCCAGCGTACACTAGGCATGAATCATTTAATATAGTTGCATTTGACCATTTACCAGTTTTATTTACACTGTCGGGTTGATTTTGTCATATTTAAATAAGGGTATAAAATGTAGAGAACTCTTTCCAGTTTTCTTTCTTCTACTTGATTGTGTCAATCCGTTGTTTACCTGTCCGTCTGCATCAAATTCAAGGCTCTGATAATGGCCTTCAGGACTGCCACTGGAACAACCAACACACTCCAAGTGCATGATCCCACAGTTTCCAAAAAAACTTCACACTCTCTCTATGTTTCCTGTTGGTAGAACAAACCTCCAATCTCCACCTGATCTGCTGAGACATCACATCCTTCAAGAAATAGCTAAAGACACAGACTTATGTGAGCACTTAAAGGGTTAGTTCACCCAAAAATTACATTGATGTCATTAATGACTCACCCTAATGTTGTTCCACACCCGTAAGACCTCCGTTCATCTTCAGAACACAGTTTAAGATATTTTATATTTTTTATCTGACAGTGTATCTAAGTGTATGCACACTATACTGTCCATGTCCAGAAAGGGAATAAAAACATCATCAAAGTAGTCCATTTGTGACATCAGTTAGTTAGTTAGAATCTCTTGACGCATTGAAAATACATTTTGGTCCAAAAATAACAAAAACTATGACTTTATTCAGCATTGTCTTCTCTTCCGCGTTTGTGTTCAAACCTCAAATAATGATTCAGATCGCCAATGTCACATGATTTCAGCAGTTTGGCAGTTTGACATGCGATCCGAATCATTGATTGATTCACTAATTCATAACCGTTTGACTCTTTAATTCGGTAACACTTTATTTTAGGGTTCAGTTCTCACTATTAAACGTCATTTATTAGCATGCATATTACTAGTATACTAGCTGTTTATTAGTACTTATAAAACACATATTAATTCCGTATTCTGCATGACCATATTCTAGATGCCTTGATCTATCTAATAACTAAACTTAACAACTACCTTACTATTAATAAGCTTAGATGTCTTAAAATATATCAGTGCCATTGTTTTATCTCAAGATGCACACCAGTAATGTTTTTTTCTAAGGCATGTTTATAAAACAGACTGAAATGAGCCCGAAAATGCGTATAAATAGAACGAGTTTGCAATCTCATGAATGTATACGCCAAAATGAGTTTTGGCGTGCATTTGGTACGCGGTTTTTCGCGTGCATATGATACGCACTATATGGCTAATTAAACATACAAACGTACACTGCTGAAATGGGTTTATTGACTTGTTTAGTAATGTACACTCTTAAAGGGTTAGTTCACCCAAAAATGAAATTGATGTCATTAATGACTCACCCTAATGTTGTTCCACACCCGTAAGACCTCCGTTCATCTTCAGAACACAGTTTAAGGTTACACTTTAGTTTAGGGTCCAATTCTCACCATTAAGTTGCTTATTAGCAAGCATATTTGCCTCTTTGTTGACTCTTTATTGACTCTTTATTAGTACTTATAAAGGACATATTAATGCCTTATTCTGCATGACATTATTCTACATCCCCTGATCCTAACCTTAAGCCTACCCAATACCTATATATATCGACTTTTTTGTCAATAAGCAGTAATTAGGAGTTCATTGAGGCAAAAGTTGTAGTTAATATAGTAAGATTGATAACTGGACCCTAATCTAAAGTGTGACCCATTTTAATAATCTAAAGAACCTTTTTCCATCAAGAATCTTTTGTGCAATGAAGACATTCCATGGATGCTGAAGGTTCTTCATGGAACCGCAGATGTCCTTTATTTTAAAGCATGAAAACTAAAATTTAAAGTCTAAAATATACTCGAGGTGGTATCATCTGAATTAACTTATTTTTATTATTGAGTAAAATATGACTCTAACAACGTTAAGCTATAGCGATAAAAAAAAAAAAACAACAACAACAAACATCATGTTTAGTGTCAGATCAGGTCCATTTCCAATTTTTTTTTTTTTTTTACAATGCAGTCTGGTAACATGCATGTTCGCAATATCATCTATCTCAGCAGAAGATCCGTCGGTAAATCCGGTCCTAGTGTTCTCAGTAGCCGGTGGAGGGCAGAGGCGGGCAGCTGGATGCGGGTTAAACCGAGAAACGGGACTCACGCTGCTCATATTCGGCGAGCGCCGAGCGCACATGCATGCAGCTGGATGCTGGAACCCGAAACCCCCGATCTCCAGCTCCTCTGAACACATCCAGAGAGAGAGAGAGAGAGAGAGAGAAACAGCACAAACACGTCATTATACAGTAAAAGAGTGCGCGCTCTGAACTAATGACCAACTCATGCAGAGGACTGTGAGCGCGTCTGTGGAGAGCGCGCGTAGATGAGAGCTAGAGGGCGGCGGCGCATCGCTCCTCACCTCCGTTACCGCTCCAATCCTCCAGTCCCGGGACCTTCTCCTGATCTCTCCCGTGAGGAACACGCGCAGAACTTGGGACGCGTAACGGCGTCAGTCCTGCGCTCGTGCACCACCACAGCAGCTCCTTTGTCACGGCTGAACCAAACCGAAGAGGGAACGAATATTCCGCGCTGAGGAGTTTTCCAAACTCCAAAGTCATGGGGAAAAACGGTCGCCAGAGATTTGGATTGGGATTAGTGCTTCTGTCTCAGTGGGTTCTGCTCCAAACAGTTGACGCGCAAGGTAAGATATTCAAATCATTATAGAGAGATTCGCATGTCTTTGCTTTAATTTTTTTATTTAATTTTTTTATTACAATCAATTTGACATAGGCTAATATATATTGCAATATTAATGTTATTGAAATCATCGTTATTTCTCCTTTATTATTTTATTTCTCAATTTTCTGGCGCTGAATTTTGTGCATGTTTTGGCGATGTTTTATGCAAAACACAACAGTCCTTTCAGTACTTAGAAATCGAGATCTGATCTGGAATTTGAGACCGCGAAGCCACAACTATGCCATAGGAGTATCATCCTAGACTCATAAAAATCAAGTGTTTTTTGTATTAGAATTTTTGTTTTAATGATGAACCTTTAACAACCTTGCGTTGCATTAGAGGTTATTTTGGGTGGATAAGGATTTTTAAGATTATTTAAAAAAATTCACACAACGAAAAAATGGTTCTTTTAAGAAATGATCACTAAAAGGTTCTTTATGGAACTCAAAACTAGTTCTTAAATGACATCACTGCGAAAACTTATGTTTGGAACCTTTATTTATAAGTGTATGGTAGCCTACTGACCACTTAATATGTTACATAATCTAATACTTTCTGGATTCATTGGGTTATGCGGTGCAAAAATGCGTTTTGGATGGATTATTATGAAAAAGGTCCGATTTTTTTCATTGACTTTTATTCGTTGTCATTTTCTGTAAGTTGTCGGCAGTCTCGATCACAGACAGACTTCCTCTGAAATGATCCCCACAAAAAGGGATTAACAATATCTACATATAGTTATTATTGACATCAGGCTACTTAAGTTTCCACGATCTGATGGAAAGCACTTAGGCATACCAAGAAAGATATTAAAAGACCAATCACAGTAAACACCATACTAATAAAACATGGCTACTATAGGCCTACAAAAAAGCAAATGAGTTAGAATATGAGCGTGTTTAATTATAGGCCTATGTTGTCCTCGCTTGGAAAACCTTCTAAAACGCTTAACGTGGCTGTATAAGACAGTGGTATTAAAAGACCAAACTCAATAAACACCATACTACTAATTTTGCAAATCACAAAACCTGCCAGTGTTTATTAATAATGTTTAAGGAATTTTGTCTTTTTTTAAATAATGTTGGTGCATTTACCATCATGTTGCTTTAATATTCTGTACTCATCTGCTTTTCAGTGTATGCTTTAATAGCATGGTGCTCTTCACTGAGTTTGGTCTTTTAATACCGCTTTTCTTAGTACATTAAGCCACATTAGGCGTTTTAGAATTTCCCGGGCTATGGGGAAGTGTGACGTATCGTGACCTCCTCACGTGACAGCGAGTTCGCGGGCATTTATGCAGCGCACTTTAACTCGTAAAATGAACTTGTAATGACTAAAATGGTCTGTAAAACTGGTTCGATACATATATTATTTGATATTTTCTAGGTTTATGCTATTGAATTTTGTTATTGCATGATTCCAGCAGGAGATTGAATCACGTCTATATCTCAGGGATTCACAGCCAGCTTTAGTTTCCCATTAAGTATAGCCAGATAATATTATGTATATAAAATGTATAGTAGTATTACAATTATATTTACATTCTAGGTTTATGTTGAAACATGTTTTTTGTTGTTGTTGAAAGTATTAAGTAATTACTTTGATAATAGGCAAGCATTTTTTTATTTATTTTTTGCCAGTCAAAATTGTCTACTGCACTCAAATAATATCCTGTCATAATTTACTCACCCTAATGTCATTCCAAACCCTATGACTTTCACACAATGTGTCTGTCAAGTGCCATGTTTGACATATATGGCAGGTTTGAATAGGCACAAGCACAAATTAAATTTAAGAGCTGAGCTGGAGGATGAGATTTCACTGAACAACAACTTCAATTTTGGTCTGTTCACCACACACATCTATCTTATGACATAGATAGGATATAGGCCTAGTGCATGAATCATACTGGACTTACTTTGATGGAGCTATTATAAATCACTATACACATCCATTGTATGAAAAAGAGCAAAGCAGACTTTTTTCAAAGAAGATATGTTTCTAATGACATGAGGGTAAGTAAATGATTTTACATTTCTAGTTTCAGGTATATAGGTATTAATGGCATTTTGCCCTTGGATTTATGGGAAATTCTGTCCTAAATCTGGTATTCATCACTCAATTAAAACAACGCAAAGCATTTTCTCGTTTCCATCTGTGTGAATGCGTGCTGTAATGTTGAGTTATGAAATTAGAGAGCATCTGTCTTGTGTCTGGGTCTTCTGCAGAGTGTTTTATGGGTCCGTAATGGAATCAGAGTTCACATGTGACTCCAGTCTGCTGAAGAGCAGGACGTCGTTAGTGGAGTGAGGTTTCTAAGTCACTTTAAGGAGACAAGACAAAGTGGGAATGACTCCGTTTGTATGCCGCGTGTGAGTGTGTTTGTGTGCTTAGGGTAAGTGGTGGCCATCAGCTCGGAGACACAAGAAACCCAGCAGCCCATTAAAAAGCCATTAGCTAAAGCCGTCTCTCTTGCCGCCGAGTTTGTGTTGTGTGTCAAACAAACAGCAGGGCAGTGCAGAGACAGACAGGGCAGTGTGATTTAAGAAAGACAATCAGACGTCTGGTGTTGCACTCCTGAAGTCAGTTATTGCGAGCGATTCGTTGCTTAAATGACATTAAATAAATAAAAAATGCCTGTGAAACAAACTCCTACTTCTGCTGACATCATCAAAAGTGCTTCTTTTTCAACTCCTGTGTAGCACCTGCTTTATATATATGAAATAATATATAACTTATATTATATATATATATATATATATATATATATATATATATATATATATATATAAAATTAAGTGCAGTTCTCAATTTTATAATTGTACTGTTCAAAAAAAAGATTCTTTAAGATGACACTTCTGCTCACCAAGGCTGCATTTATATGATCAAAAATATAGTCATAATATATGGTAAAATGTCATTTATTCCTGTGATCAAAGCTGAATTTTCAGCATCAGTCTTAAGTGTCACATCCTTCATTAATCATTCTAATATGCTGATGTGCTTTTCAACCAACCTTTTTTGATTATTATTGAAAACTGTTGTGCTGCTTCATATTTTTGTGAAAACATTTTTTTTTCAGGATTCTTTGATAAATAAAAAGTTCAAAAGAACAGCGTTTATTTGAAATGGAAATCTTTTGTAGCATTATTACTGTCTTTACAGTCCCTTGTGCTCTATTTAATGAATCCTTGCTAAATTATACAAGCATTCATTACTAAAAAGCAAACCGTGTTGTAAACTGTATTGACTTTAGTTAAAAACATTCATGTTGTCTCCAGCGTGTGAAATAACCCAGTTTTGCTGTGATCCCTGGAATGGTGCTGCTTGAATTTGTCTAGTACAGTTCAGCAGGTCAGCCTCATTTTTCACACAGCGCTCACACTTTTCACGCGTCGACACGTGAATGTGTGTGTTTTTGTGTCAGGAGTGACAAAAACGTGTAAGAGAGGATCTTTGAGACAGGCCGAGAGTTCACGCGCAGTTCTTAACCTCGCTGTCTGTCGTGAATAGTGACTTCTGTTCAGTAGAATCGGTTTAATGTTTTCTCCAAGCACAGCTGCCCTCACACATCTATAGAGACTGTAGATGGGCTGTTTACTGTGATTGAAGTGGACATTCATTGGTGGTGTTTGCTAAGGCAAAACAAACCCCTGACGCCATGTACTAAACCTTGGCGTGTAATATGCGCTGGCAACAACCCATAACGCTCTTACATCGTGGTGGCAAGTTTGGCATGGGCGATCACAACTCATTTGGTAGTTAAATCAAGTTTTGAAGTATGTGGTAAAATTTGACTGGTGATATTCATACCTACTAATGTCAGATGGGAATATTTTCCTCATTAATTTATTAGGAGATAAAGAAGAGAGATCTAAAGCGAGTGCCATTGCTTAAGGGAAAAAGTCCCATGATCCTTTGCGGTGAGGGCTTCCAGCCAATAGGAGATCAGCGCAGCTGACATTAACCTGCTGACCTCAGGGCATGAGTGTATCCCTGCACTCACTGTTGAAGAAATGCATGTTTTTAATGCGAGTGTGATTTGTTTGAAGAGCCGTGCTGAATACAGAAGAGTGTGTGAGCGGCACGGAAGGTCTTTTGTTTTATGCTGTTCTTTGTCTTCTTTGTTTCTTTTAATTGGATGAATGTAACGCAACTGTTTCGTCATGCACACAATGACTGTCAGAGATAATGTGTGTGTGTGTGTGTGTGTGTGCGTGCGTGCGTGCGTGCGTGCGTGCGTGCGTGCGTGTGTGTGTGTGTGTGTGTGTGTGTGTGTGTGTGTGTGTGTGTGAACATCTAAAGGCCCTTTCACATGACTCGCGTCAGGACTGTTAACACAGCCGCTTTAACCTCCACATGAAAAGAGTTGCATATCGTGTTGAAGGAGAGCGATTTCACAAGGTTGCTAGAGAAGCTGGGAATTGTTGCTAAAACAGTTATTTCTTGATATTGTTTCACAATAAATATTTGACAATATTCATTATAACCTTGTCAAGTCAACTTTTTTAGAAATGTTTCCTTTGAAACTAGCTAAAATTAAGTTTTCGTTAACAATAACAATACTGTACTAGCTTTAATTAAGTCAAAATGTTTTTAGTCCACACATTATTTCAATTAAAGGGTTAGTTCACCCAAAAATGAAATTGATGTCATTAACTCCTCACCCTAATGTCGTTCCACAGAAACACAGTTTAAGATATTTTAGATTTAGTTCGACAGCGTATCTAAGTGTATGCACACTATACTGTCCATGACCAGAAAGGGAATAAAACATCATCAAAGTAGTCCATATGTGACATCAGTTAGTTAGTTAGAATCTCTTGAAGCATCGAAAAATACAGTTTGGTCAAAAACTACGATTTTATTCAGCAGTGTCTTCTCTTCTGCGTTTGTTTTCAAACCTCAAATAAAGATTTGAACAATTATAAATCAGCGTATTGATTCATGATTCAGATTGCCAATGTCACGTGATTTCAGCATTTTGACACGCGATCTGAATGGAGAAATATGCATGGAGAAATACGTATTGTAATAATAAATTATTATGCACCAATATAATGAAAAACATGCTTTTGATAAAACATTTTTGTATATCATATGAATAATAACATGATATAAAATACATTTTTTAGTGATGATGCAAGCAAATCTTTGACTCTGAGAAACATGTCTATCTTAGTGCGCTAACACTCTCAGGTTGTGTTATTAAATCAAATTATGGTTTGGCACAACCTTTTGCAATGCAAAATGCAATGCTTGCGGTGGGAAACACTAATAACAGTTTGAGAAGTGATGTGATATCCAAATATGTCTGTGTGAATGTGTATGACTACCAGTGGCTGTAGGGGAGGAATGTAAAGAGAAGACTAGTCAACTAGTCAACCATTGTGACCCATCTATAGTGTGTACATGACTACGGCCAGGAACGTGTTTTATGAGATGTTAGGGCTGTACGATATATCATTTTTGGATCGTGATCATGATTCTTGCTTCTCACAATTAGGCATAATCGACTGCGATATTTGCCCACAGGTTATGTATCCTGAAAACATTTCATTTTCATCTGACGTGTTATCTTGGATTGGAAACAAGCCTCCACAAGCGTTCATGCTTGCGGTTGCCAGATGCCAAGAGTTTAAATCCCCCAATCAGAGCTAATTCCCTAGTTAGTTCACCCAAAACTGAAAATTATTTCCATGTCGTTCCAAACCTGTAAGACTTTGGTTCATCTTCAGAACACAAACTAAGATGTTTTTTAATAAAATCTGAGCCAGTTCTGTACTCTCCATAGACATCTACGCAAACTACCACTTTGATGCTTTGAAATTCATAAAAAGATTGTAAAACTAATCTTTATGAATTGAGTGGTTATTTTTTGAAGAGACTTGATCGATTTATATGATGAACAGATTGAATTTAAGCTTTAACTCTCATATAAACATTAATCAGCAAACATAAACAGAAGCTCAACCAAACCTGCTTGACATGCGAGAACAAACCTCTCACTGAAGCTCAAACGTGCTGCGTAACACGAGAATGAACCTCATTGGTTCTCACTGAAGCTCAAACGTGCTGCGTAACACGAGAATGAACCTCATTGGTTCTCGCTGAAGCTCAAACGTGCTGCGTAACACGAGAATGAACCTCATTGGTTCTCACTGAAGCTCAAACGTGCTGCGTAACACGAGAATGAACCTCATTGGTTCTCACTGAAGCTCAAACGTGCTGCGTAACACGAGAATGAACCTCATTGGTTCTCGCTGAAGCTCAAACGTGATGCGTAACACGAGAATGAACCTCATTGGTTCTCACTGAAGCTCAAACGTGCTGCGTAACACGAGAATGAACCTCATTGGTTCTCGCTGAAGCTCAAACGTGCTGCGTAACACGAGAATGAACCTCATTGGTTCTTGCTGAAGCTCAAATGTGCTGCATAACATGAAAATTTGTTTTACAATCTGTTTATTAATGTCTTGAAGCGTTCAAGTGGTAGTTGTGTAGCTGTCAGAGACAGATGTCGCTCAGACAAAATATCTTCTTTTTTGCTCTGAAGGTGAACAAAAGTCTTACGGGTTTTGAACAACATGAAGGTAAGTAAATGATGACAGAATTTTCTTTTTTGGGTGAACTAACCTTTTAAATGACACATTTTCTGCCCAGTGTATTGCTGAAACTTCCCAAACAGAGGCAACCATGCACACATGCTTCCTCTGCTCTGGAAAAATGTGTGAAAACATTCATGTGCTCATTAGCACATCCGCGACATCCGCCCCGCCCCTCTTCACACCACCGACAAACGTGTACGTTTAGCGATCTCCACTGCCAGTCTGTTTCCTTTCACGCAGTCACTTGCTGTGACTAAGTCAACATCGAACATCAGTAATGAACTATAATAAATCCGAACGTGAATCTTGACTATGTTGTTTGTGAATGTTGTTGCTGAATAAATGCACATTTTCTGGAATGATACGGTAAAACTGACGCCGCCGTTAATGTTCACGTCACTGTTAATCAAGTACTGACGAAGAACTGGAGCTGAAACTCAGATATGATTATGGGCATTTGGTTTCTAAAACGTGCTGTAAGCTATTAACCAATCACAGAAGATTGAGCCATCTGACCGACCAATCAGAGCAGTGTAGGCTTTCAGAAAGCAGGGGTTTAGGGAGACCGAATCCTTTGAACTGGTTTCAGACACTGTGAGAAAAGAAGTGAAGTGGCAATGAACATTATGAGAAAATTAAAGTGTTTTTCACCTTTAATGGATGTAAACCTGTTATGTGTGTGTGTGTGTGTGTGGGGGGGGGGGCTTTAGAATAGGAAACTTTAGAATAGCATAAGGCCTTTAATAGCATAAGACTTTAATATTAGAAATTTAACTGGCTTAGCTTTTGTGAAAGGCTTTTTTTTTTTTTAAAAGGTGTTCATAATGTAGAGAAAGTGTTCATTTATATGATAATATAACACATTAGAAAACTAGATGAGGTCAAATAACACAATTTACCATGATCTGAAAATTGAGTGTCAAATAATTCTGATGAAATATAAATTTAAAATAATTATAAATAATCGTGATTATAATTTTTGAGCAAAATATTCATGAATATCAGCTTCAATAGCAGCCCTAGCCTGTGTGGATTTCATGTTGAATGCATTTAAACTGTCTCTATCTCTCTCTCAGTCGTCTTCAGGCAGTGTGCTCATCAGAGACTGTAATGACGGCGATTATGATGGTTATATATCACCTCTGAGCTCTCGCACACACACACACACACACACACAAATATCTCGGCACAGACGGTCCATCACACACATCAACACACAGCCCATTCGCTCCCGCAGCGGGTTGACTTGCACAATAAGAGCATTGTGTGCATCACAGGAAGACTGAGAGTCGGCCTTGCGAAATGCAACTTCTGTACGGACGAGACTAAGTTCTGGAAGGGAAAAACGGGGCCAACGGAGATGCATATTTACATGATGTGCATGTTTCCCAGGCCTTTGATCATGGACGTTCGCAGGAGTCAGCATTAGCGTTGTGATTCTGCTGTGTTGGGGATGCTATTCTTAGCATGATAAATGTAAAAACGCTCCTCGGCAGAAGCTGCACTCTGTTCGTGCACAAATAATTATAGTCTATAAAAAATTATGCCCTTCAGCTAAAGGACTAACATCTGTGACCGGTGCCGTATATTACCTGGGCACTTCAATAGATTGACAGCTTCATCGGCCAATCACAGCAGCATCTGCTGCATAGAGGCGGGAACAGGTTCCCTGCATGTGTTTTAAGTGTGTGTCAAGTTTTTAGGTCATTATTGTCCTATATATGAACAATACTGAAGACATTCATAACTGTGACAGTATCAAGTTCTTTTCAGTATTGTTGTCATTAACTAAAACAGCTATTATATATTTTAAAAAATGTTAAATAACATAAAATAACCAAAATAACACGCAGGAGTTTAACTTTAATGTTTTAGCAGCAGTTCTTTAAATAGAGAATCACTGTTTTCAATATATTATTATTATATAATTAAAAAAATAAGAGATGTTTCTTGAGCATCAAATCATCATATTAGAAGGATTTCTGAAGGATCATGTGACGCTGAAGACTGGAGGAATGATGCTGAACTTTCACAAGAATAAATTACATTTTAAATTATATTCAAATAGAAAAGAGTTATTTTAAATTGTGATAATATTTCTGTAATGTGTATGTTCCATTTCTGTTTACCTGTCATTAGTTTGTACAATGTAATATTATATCATTAGTTTACTAATTTGTTCCCATGATTAATGATTCTGTACACCTGTCGTTCAGTTAATTAGTGCATTTGTTCCTCTGTCTATTTAAACCCTGAGTTTTCTTTTCTTTGTCCTGTATCGTTTATGGAAGATGGTTGTGTTTGTCTGTTAACTTGTACATGTTTAGCCCTATTCGGAAGGTAATTGTTTCTTGTGGTCATAAGGTAAATACCTTATGACCACAAGAAACAATTACCGTCTGAATAGGGCTAAACATGTATTAGCTAAACATGTCATCATTACATGCACGTTCTTAAGCCGATTATGCCTAATAAGCCGACAATGAACATGGCCATGTAAACGCAGTAACCCGTTTTCTTTTATCGGCGTAAGGTCATAAACAGCGTAAACATAAACCGGTCAGGACAGGTCGTTTTTTGCCTCTTACCTCGATTTCGCGCTGCATGTAAACGCATTATCCTGCTTTCTGTCGGCTTACTGAAGTGCGCATGATGTGTGATCGGTGACAAAAACACAAACTTAGAGCAGATTTAAATGCATCCAGACAGAGCGAGAAAACGTTTTGCATGAAATAAGTACATATATCGGAAACGCAGACTCTTTTAAGACCCAGAACATTGTAAAGATGTGTTCTCTCATCTCATGCAGCAGAAGTAGAAGAGGTTCAGTCAAAACGCTGCAACAACATGAGGGATAATATGAGCCGTGAATCTCCCGCTGACACGGCGCACGCTTTATTTAACATCACAACTGACGTAACATTTGGAAAACTCAGAGTCAGATACAAACATTATAATTTTGACGTCACTACAAGGAAATAACCCGGTTTATTAATAAAGTCATGTAAACGCGGTTTACTTGCGTTGTCAGTTTACTGGTTTGCATGTAAACGGGGAAAACTGATTATTTCAATAAGCTGATATTTTTTGAGTTATAAGCTTACTGGTGTGCATGCAAACACACTCAGTGACTTTATTGCCGCCCAAATCCAGAATGTCAGTGTTTTTCTCCCACCACCCGCATAAAAATCCCTGTCCGAGGTACCTACTGTTTTTAGAAAAACACCAAGGTCGTGTGGTAATTTAACTGCTGTCCGAATTCATATCTCTGAGTTTTCAAGAAGAGATTGCTTTAAAATGAACTTTTTGTATCCTTTTTGACCACTGCAGAGCACTGTACGGTTGCGCTTTGCTGTAATTTGGATGCATTCTACAGTTGTAGCCTATTACTGAAATGCTGGCGAGTATTTACAAGAATAATCTTTCATCACCGCTCAAAAGAGAAAGAGAAGAAAAACACGTAAACATTTGAAAAAAACATTTGAACATTGCCGTTTTTAGGTAATTAACATTATATAGGTGCAATTTGTAGCATTTTATTAACTTATTTACGCTCATTTCCACATTTTTAAAATGATATCTTCCTATTTTAAAACAGGAGATGTAAATAATTAATAATTTCCTATTATTAAATAAAATGATTTTATTTTTATTATTCTAAGCATATGACATTGTTACAGCAGACAATCATTCGACTGACCACGTGAGCGTCGTTCCCAGGTGCGGATCACAAAACTCGCTCCTCCACCGCAAATAAATCGTCATCCGAATGCACGAGTTTTATCACGGAGGTGGCATGCAAATTCATATTTACAGACGTCCACATGAGAAACAATAACAGTCCGAATAGGGCTTGTGTTTTATTTTATAATAAAGTGTTTCTTTGGATTCTTGACTGCTTGAGAATTTGATTTTTTGATCAAATAAATGCAGCCTTAGTGATAAGGAGACATCTTTCAAAAACGGTAGTGTATACTGCGTACAGTATGTGAATTTTCTGTATAGAGCTGAATTTGTACTAGCATACTACTCTTACTATTTCTGCCATACTGTATCTTTATATTTCAGAAACAAAAGACTATTATAACCTGGTTTACTTGCCCAAATGTGCAGTCTGAGAATGCTGCACCCCAAATACAATGTGCATAACTTCAATATCCAGTATAGTAAATGAACCAGAAATAAGAACAGATAATATCTAATTTTTTTCACTCATTAAAAACAAAAGCATCTATTGTTCTTTTTTTTCGTTCTTTTTCTCCTTTACACAATATTGAATTAAGAGTAGTCAATAAGGGTTTTTATTTGATGGATGATATCTGAATGCCAATTACTTGCAATGTGATGAGGTCATGTAACAAGTGCTGCACAATCGTAATATGGCTGAGTGCGATTATCAAATCAAAAGGTTGCTATTTTATTAAATAAATATACACCGATCAGGCATAACATTATGACTAATTTTGTGTTCCCCTTTTGCTGCCAAAAAAGCTCTCACCTGTCAATGCATGGACTCCACTAGACCCCTGAAGGTGTTCTGTGGTATCTGGCACCAAGATGTTAGCAGCATATCCTTTATGTTCTGTAAGTTGCAAGGTGGGGCCTCCATGGATCGGACTTGTTTGTTTTGTACATCCTACAGATGCTTGATTGGATTGAGATTTGGGGAACTTTTCATATCTCATATAACATTTCATTATATCATATTTTATGCTCTGTAAGCAATTTTAACTACAGCAGCTCGTCTGTTTGATCGGACCACACGGGGCAGCCTTCACTCCACACGTGCATCAATGAGCCTTGGCCGCCCATGACCCTGTGGCCGGTTCTCCACTGTTCCTTCCTTGGAGCACTTAGATACTGACTGCAGACCAGGAACAGCTCACAAGAGCTGCAGTTTTGGAGATGCTCTGACCCAGTCGTCTAGACTAGGGGTTTTCAAACTGGGGTTCGGGGACCCCCCAGGGGTCCTCAAGAAAGTTCTACGGGGTCACCAGAAAATTTCAGAGTATACGAATACAAAGCAAAAATGGATAAAGTCTACCAAACATTCTAACTGTTTCATTTTAAAATGTGTCTCACCTTTTTTGCCATACTTTCCATAATTGTATATGTTTGCTTTCTAGTGAATTGTTCTTACTATAGTCACCTTTATCTTGCTCACTGGGGTACTTAACGCAGTATGTTAAGAACCCCCAGTGCTTATATAAATCCTTTTTGATTATTAAGTATAGCCATTTAAAGTTTGAAAACAATATGTTGTATTTATAATGTCACACTTACTATTTATCTAACAGTTTAAATGTTTTTTCATACATAAAAAATATGGATTTTAGGAAGGGGGTCCCTCATAAAAGGTTCATCATATTTGGGGGTCCTTGGCATCATAAAGTTTGAAAACCCCTGGTCTAGACATCACAATTTGGCGCTTGTCAAACTCGCTCAAATCTTAACGCTTGCCAATTTTTCCGGCTTCTAACACATCAACTTTGGGGACAAAATGTTTACTTGCTGCCTAATATATCCCATCCACTAACAGGAGCTGTGATGAAGAGATCATCAGTGTTATTCACTTCAGTCATAAAGTTATGCCTGATTGGTCTGTGCAGTACTCAGTAAATATTATGCTAGTATTCCATTCTGAACATATTGTAGCCCATTTCCCAGAAGAGAAAGATTGTAAATTTTTAATGCATATATCTGCTAAAAGGTGTCAACTTTTAAGAGTATGCTAGCATATTGATAGACATGGACTAAAAGCTACAAAACTCCCATTTTAATTTCATGGGGCTGGATTGTGGTCCAATCCTCCGGGTCTGTGTTTGCACAGCTCTGGGTTTTTGGGGAACTGAAGCTGATGCAAATGTACGGCAACGCGGTCCATTATTGGCCTGGTTGGAGCTCTTTGGTCTAGCTTATCTGCTCTCTTTTTGCTGCTCGTTCCCAGTTCTGCTTCACATTCAGGTTTAGATGTTCTTATCGCTTTGACTGAATGAAAATTCATCCCTGCTGAACTATCAGACTCCACAGATGCTGCACAGAGAAAACCCCTGCATGATTTTCACACTTCTTGCATGTTGTGTGCATGTCAGAATTTGACTGAACTTGATATTTGATGAGGTCGTTGTGAATAATGTCTGTTGTATTTCCTATTGATTGTGTGATTGGCTCTGACCTTCGGGCGGGTGTTTCTCATTGGCCGAGCGAGACTGATATGATGGGAATAGTGATGGCATTAAGGGAGAGATGCAGTGCGGTAGTCGTCTCATTAACAGCAGCAGGTGCTCGTGTAGAAACTTGTTTGAGGTTTCAGAAATTCTCAGCGGGAAACAGAGATTGACTTTGTGATCTGCACACATTCTCTCTCTCTCTCTCTCTCTCTCTCTCTCTCTCTCTCTCTCTCTCTCTCTCTCTCTCTCTCTCTCTCTCTCTCTCTCTCTCCGGGGGTGCGTTTGGTGGCGACGCTGAAGATAGAGAAAGTGAGAATAAAGCAGTTGTTTGGACTTTGAACTTCTCAAAAGCATCCTGACTCTTACTGATGTCTTTGTCTTTTTAAAATGTCAACTTCTCACAAGGAGCTTTTAAAAAGAGACAGAAAACAACCAAAGAAATCTGTAGATCCCTGTTGTTTTTTTCTTCTCTTCTCTTTTCTTTTCTTTCCTTTTCTTTTTTCTTTATTTTGAACAAAAATCACTCTTTGACCCTGTACCATAGTTCTGTTATATGTGACAGGATTGCCATTAATAGAACGACAGATATATATATATATATATATATATATATATATATATATATATATATATATATATATATATATATATATATATTTGTAAATGGATTTTGTCATGGACTAATTGAGATGTTTATGCAAACTCTTAATGAAACTAGTATAGACTGAATTAAGCTCTTGGGTCTTTGAGTGCATTGAAGCGTTTTGTTTTTTATGAACAGATCATTTAAATTCACATACATTTTTGTTGTGTTGTATGCATTATATTCTTTCTCACCACAGTCAGGATTTACTAAAGACACGCAGTGATAAATTAGCGCTGAAAAGGCATGGACAGGGTTATTTTTGCGGCTGACCTTATTGCATATGCATTTGTAGGAGTTTATATTTTGCAGTTTGATTTCATTACAACTGAATGTACGGAGTAACTGATGACGGACCCTTTTGGAAGGGATAATGCAGCCACAAGTGAAGAAATAATGAAAATAAACTGACATAATGTTTGGCCAAGTGACAACTAATTCATTACCGCCCAGTTCCTGGCCATGATAATGATCAGCTAGCAGTACCTGTCCAAATTTTTCTGCATGCCTAATTAACAGTTTTTCTGACCCTTCAAAATCTCAAACATCGCCTGTTTCTTCAACCGCAAATACGCAGTACTACTTTAATTATGCAGCCAATGACATCAGCAGGAAATTAGGGAAGCGAGATGTATGCTAATTAAGAGATGAGAGATTGTCATCGACTACTTTTGAAAAGGGCTAATGGAGAATTTGGCACGTAGCTTGGGTTAACGCACACACTCTCAGCAGTGAATTCAGCGCGCTTCTCAAGTACACCGCGTGAACGTCTCTGCATGTCAGAGATCTGGCTCGAGCGTAATGAATCATTTTATCTGCAGATATTGTTTAGTATCACCTAGTGTGCTGAGTCCAAGAGGAACATTTTATTGCTCAGATGTTACGAGATGTCAGAGACTTAATGGAGTTATGGTTTATTATAGTATTTCATATAAAATTCCAGTCAATAGTTGTCGGTAAGAGTACAGAGCTGTAAAATGAGCGTGGAGCCGCTCAGATTATTTGGCCATGGGAGCATTTGATGAATGTTTGTGTTCATATTGAGATCTCTGGCTTTCGATTGCAGACTTTGTCTTAGCACAGTTTGAGACTTCATTGAGCTCTTTTTAAAGAGATCTCATTTGTGCGGGCTGCTGTTTGAAACGGATCTCTCGGGAAACAAAAATAGCACTTTGAACTTTAAACTGTATTGCTGGTATCAGCGGGAAGCAGAACTCAGTGTAACACACTATACGTCTTAATATGTGGTAATTAGTTCCCTGTAGTTTCATTAATTGATTCACGGGTGACTAGCCACGGCTCAGTGAAGACAAGTGAATCTGTTTTCCTGTGGGTGACGTGAGGTGAGAGGGAGAGAAATGTGAGATATTACTGAAAAGATTGTGCTTTTTGAGATTTGTGAAGATCTACACTACTGTTCAAAAGTTTGGGTTCAGTAAGAATTTTTCCTTCAGACTCATCAAGACTGCCTTTATTTGATCAAAAATACAGTAAAAACACTAACATTGTGAAATATTTTACAGTTTTAAATAACTAGGGGTGGCAGTGGCTCAGTGGTTCATGTAGTGGTCTACAAAGCGGAAGGTTTGATCAAGACATCTAACCCCAGCTGCTTCCAAAGAGCATTAGTCGCTGTATGAATGAGTGAATCAATGGGTGAATGTGAGGCAATATGTAAAGCGCTTTGGTGGCCCTGGGTCAGTTGAAAGCGCTATATAAACGTGGTCAATTTACATTTATCTATGTTCTATTTGAATATATTTTAAAGGTGCCCTAGAAGGAAAAATTGAGTTAACCTTGGCATAGTTGAATAACAAGAGCTCAGTGGACATCACATACTGTGAGTCTCAAACACCATTGCCTCCTCTTTCATATGTAAATCTCTTGCATGAAAAACACCACGGAAATATAGGCGAATCTCAACATAACACCAACTGTTACGCAACAGTTGGGATCATTAATATGTATGCCACCAACATTTGCATATGCCAGAACATGTTCATGGCCAGGCGGAACTGCGCAGCCGAGTCATCAGAAGTTCTGCAGGTATTGTGAAGAAACAAGTGTCAAGCGAGGATAGCAAAAATGACATATAATGGATATAAATGTCATGTTCCAGGCTGTGCAGGGGATGTGAGGACTTTTCATACCCTTCCCACAGAACAAAACTGTCAACAGTCATGGTTGATGTTTATCTCTAACGTTTGCTCTGCCCATTCTCAACGGACAGTTTTTCTAACTTGAGACAATATCAAACAGGCTTCGTTCAGCGTCTGATACTGAAGAAGCGGCAATTCAAACAACCTGTTTTTATCCACAACATTTTTATGCTCTACCCAGTACGCTGTTTAGAGTTCGTGATTCAACGTGAAGAAGCTATCATTGTAAAATCATACAGTGATGCATTAAAATAATTCAAATATTTTTACAAATGCTAAAAACGGTATGAGTTAACGTTTACAGTTAATGTTATTTGCTTACTGAAAATAAAGACTAAACTTACCACTCAGAAGCATCCATTTCCAGTCTTAAAACTTGATTGTTCCTCAAAATCTGCATCTTCATTAGGCTCACACATATTTGGATGCATAATCTCTCCATTGTCATGATGGATGGACATTATAGATGTGTTTCTGTCACTGAAATGAGCTGCGCAGTGAAACAGCCAATCAGAGCAGAACTCCACATTAATATTCATGACCCTTCCAAATAAGGCAAAACCAGACCATTTCATTCTAGGGACACTTTCTAAGGTTGTAAATGGACCTGTAAAACCATATCTGGACAATTTTTGCCCTTAAATAAGTCACATACCCTCTATGTAGATATCGGAGAACAATTTAAAATATTGTTTCAACTAATTCTAGGGCACCTAGATGTAATTTGTAATTTTGAAAATAATAATAATAATAATAATATTAATAATAATAAATGTATTCCTGTGATCAAAGATGAATTTTCAACATTATTAGCCTACTTCAGTGTCACTTGATACTTTAGAAAATCATATGCTGATTTGCTGCTCAAAAAAAAAAAAAATATTATTAATATCAATGTTGAAAACAGTGCTGCATCATATTTTTGTGAAACAGTAATACAGGATTTTAAAGTTCAAAAGAACAGCATTTATTTAAGATATAAATCTTTTGCAACATTATAAATATTTATAATTTATAATATGTATGTACCAAGTTCTTAAAAATGTAATATTTGCATTTATGTTGATTTTTGAACAAACAAATAAATAGCCCCTAAGGCAGTGAGATTATTTAGCTGTTTTGTCTTGTATATTTATGACAGACAGGTCATTAGGCCCTTTCAAGTCTTTACTGGTAAATGATCAGTAACAGATAATGTGTGAACAGGACCTTTTCAAAAATAGAAGTGTGCGTCACGCTGTGTGAACACGGAACGAAGTATGAAATCAGAACGCACTGACGTAAGACGTCTGCTTTGGGCCAATCGTAACGACTTATGAAGATGACGCGATTACTCCGCGCTGTTTACGGTAAGGATTTTAATAGTTTTTCTGTTTAAATGTCCGCTAAAAGATCGTCTTTGACCGCTGCGCACGTCTCGCAGCTTTATCAGCGTGTCGCGCTCGAGACCCAGCCTTCTTTTTCATTCATTAGCGTTGCGGCTCTGATACTGTTACGCGCATCTTATGTTTTTAAGAGCAAACACGTGTTCTGTTGGATCATTCATTGTGCCAGTCACTCCGACGTCAAAAAGATGTTAACAAAGTAAACAGATAGTGAAACTGAAGTGCTTCTCCTCATGCGGGCGGATGAAGACAGCCGTTTAAAGATGACTGACATCACATAATTGATTGGTAAATGTTGTCGAGCTGTCGATTTGTGAATGGTCTCTTACCGGTAAAAAGCCAAAACGCTTGTGTGAAACGTTATATCATATCTCTCCTTATTTACCGGTTAAGTCATTCTGGTAATTTTACAGTAGGCCTACTTTACCAGTATTGCTGTGTGAGTCACTCACAGCGTCATGATTTCAGAGATGAGACGAGTCAGTCTGTCTCTCTGTAAAACCTGCCACAAAAAGAGGATGAAGACTGTCTTTATTTTAGTAATATTCTGGAGGGACAAAATTTACACACTGTGTGTGTGTGTGCGCAAACTTTATAGAGGTTTATTCTGGATAATTCTCTAATGGTAAAGATGGAAGAATTGATGTAATTTGATGTAAACCATGTAATATTGCACAGTTTCAAGCAAACGCCACAGTAACAAATATATTTACTCATCATAGTCAGTTTTTCCTCTCATTTGGCACTTGATAAATTAATATTGTTTTCTGTAACATGTATTTTTAATGTTTTTGTAAATTAATAGATCCTGACACACAAAACAAGCTTCACATCACTGTACCAAGTATTAATTAGATAGAAGTCAATTATGTTTCTGTTGATATCTGCAATGAACTTGTTGTCAAACCGCACGGCGGGTGAACTGAGGGAATTTCAAGGCCGTTTCTTATTGGCCATGAGTTTGTATTTTGCAATATTTTCTATTTAATTAAACTGTTATCCCTTTGTAATTGGGATTATTTATCTGTTTTTTCTTTGTCTCAATTTTGTTTACTCAGTTTTTCCTCTTATCTGACTCATGGTGTGCTTTAATATTTGTTTTTAGTGTATGATTTTTAGCGTTTTCTTTGGTTAAAATAATAGATCATAAACGCACAAAAAAAACAAGCTTTGTGTCACTACCACATATAAATTAGACGTAAAGAGTAAAGACCAAAAGACGTAAAAATTAGAAGTCAGCTATTTTTCATTAGGTCTGTATTGAAAATTAACTTGTTGCCACCAATGGTGTTTTTCTTTCATTTTGGCACCAGCAAGTTTTAATTTATTCCACTCAAAGCCTCATCTGAGCTTTTGTTGTGGTGTGCTTGAGCGACAGAACGGAGCGTGTGGAAAGAGTGGACATGACTGTGTAAGACGATCTCTCTCTCACTTACTGACCCGGGTAAGTGGATTATACTGTGAAATTTAAACTATGATAATTTCTTTCACAGAAAACACTTGAATTACAAACAGCTTTCATAGCAATTAAAATAATCAGCTAAGTGGCCGGTCTGTTTCAGAGCTGTGTTTTTTCTGTTATTAAGAAATACAAACGCAAGAGGCACTTAAGTGTGTGTGTTTTTGATTTTCTTGTGTGTGTGTGTGTGTGTGTGTGTGTGTGTGTGTGTGTGTGTGTGTGTTGATGAAGTCATCTCTTCGGCTGACTGGGGAGGACAGCAGGAATGTTTACTGGAGTCATACAGGCACCACACACACACACACACACACACACACACACGGAAGGAGGTATGCAGCCCAGTCTATCTTTAGAGAAAGAAACCTATTACTCTGACACACAAATACACCACATACATATACACACACACGTACTGACAGACAGATGAGATCAACCTTGATTCAGATCTGACCCATTTCTGTTAAAACAGAATTTAAAAAAATGTGAAAGAAAACTATTATATAATAAAATTAAATGGCAAAAGTTGTACAGTAATACACAACCATTTGGGGTTAGTACATTTATAATTTATATGCGTTAAATTGATCAAAAGTGCCATGAAGTAACATTAATAATGTTACAAAGATTACATTTAAAATAATGCTGTTCTTTTGAAAGTTTTATTCATCGTGCACAGACACACATGGGTATAAATAAGGAAGTGGAATGGTATCATTGCTTTTTTCTGCTGAGGAGCCGAGTAGTGACTCAGCCTCCTAGTGGAAGCACAGCACCTGGCAATGGGACGTACATCTCCATTCTCTCCTTCAGGGAACGAGGGTTACATACGTAACCGAGACATTCCCTTTCAGTCGGTCAGGTTCAACGTATGTCTGAACTGACCGATGAATTGGGATCCCTACAAAAACGCCAGGCTGGCCCTTCAAGCGTCTGCTTGAGCGCACTGGACCGTCTTAGATGGTAAGGAAGTCAGGGCTCTAAGCAGAGAGGTCAGTCACTGCTGTTTCTGCGAGACCCACTTAGTGTGACTATTGGATAAGGCTGGGAAAGCGTTCCCGTCTCGGGAGATGGTATGCTGCGGGGCCACGTCCTTCAGGGAAGGATTGGTGGCGGAATACTAACCTAGCAGGGTAGTGCAACATATGGCAGTCTCTGGGGTGGATTCAGCCTGGTTCCAGGGGGGAAAGAACATGCCCAGAGATGACAGAGGGGGCTCTGTCAAGAGAAAGACACAGGGCTAGTCGAGTAGGGTAGCTGGTACTGTGGATGAATACACATATGGGTTTGCCGTGAGGGAACCGCTACATATGGAACCCAGCCTACACACACGTTCCACAAGCATACGGCTGCAGGCCTAGCGTCAGGCGGTCCGCAACGTCTGACACCGTAGGGGTGACGGAGGAGCTCAACAGGGTTAGCCGTTTCCGGGGAACAGAACTGGAGACAATAGAGGCATGTATCCGAAGTGACCTCAGCTGCTTCTGACTCCAAAGGAGGAGGTGGCGGGCGAGTAGGAACATGCAACGGAAGCGTAGACCCCCCTAGCGGTTGATGTACGCTACGGCTGCAGTGCTGTCCGTATGGACCAGTACATGCTTGCAATGTAGCAGCCCCTTGAGGCGGCGCAGTGCCAAGTGTACTGCTAGCAACTCGAAGCAACTGATATGCCAGTGCAATTGAGGTCCCGTCCACAGACCTGAAACTGCATGGCCATTGTACATGGTCCCCCAGCCCGTGGCAGAGGCATCCGTGAAATGCACTGCATGCCTGACACAAATAAATAACGCTATGTGCGCGTAAAGGTAAATGCGTGAACATTTTAAAACCAATTGGCTTCATTCGCATGTGACATTCACTACACAACAGACGCAAATTCGCGTCATGGGAGGGGCTTCTGACAGGCAGTGGCAGTCGGCAGAAGGACTAGCCGAGTTAAGGCTGCCCTCACCGGGGTTGATGAGCGCTGAGCGCCACTGAGCGCCTGGGTCTCACACCTCCGAAAATAGCAGATCAAATTTTCAAATAGGCACCCTCTTAATAAATAAACCACATATTTGAGCTTTAAACATCTACAGTCTCGCCTGAAAAACTCTTAAAACTACATTTTGTGACACAATAACAGTAGTAAGCAGTAAGCAGGCTCCTCATTGGTTAACGGAGCGCGAATATCCGCTAAAGTTCAGATTTTTCAACTTGAGAATGCGAATGAGATTGAGAATGCATATTCGCATCAATGCATTGACTTGTAAATGTAAATCACTCGCGGCGAATCACGTCATTTGCATCCGGTGTGAACGCAGCATAAGGGCACCCCGGACCAGAGAAACGAAGTGTTGGACCACGGACTGAAAGTTTGGCGGCAGTAAGGAGTCACTGGGACCCGGTACTGACTGCTCTGCCACGCCCACCTCGGGACTCGGCTATGGAGCCAGTGTTGAAGCGGTCTCATATGAAGCAATCTGAGCGGCGTTACCGCAGCTGCAGATGCCATATGCCCCAGGAGCCTCTGAAAAAAAATTCAGTGGGACTGCTGTCCTGCCTTTGAATGAATTCAAGCATTTCAACATTGACTGGACTCGCTCCTCTGTGAGGCGGGCAGTCTGACTGACCGAATCCACCTCCATACCGAGGTAAAAGATCCTCTGCGTAGGACAGAGTTTGCTCTTCTCTCGGTTGGCCCAGAAGGCCCAACAGGCTGAGGTGACTGAGCACCATGTCCCTGTGTTCGCACAACTGCTTCCGAGACTGGGCGAATATGAGCCAGTCGTAGAGATAGTTGAGGATGTGAACGCCGCATTCTCTGAGCGGAACAATGACCGCCTCCGCGACTTTCGTGAAGACGCGAGGCGACAGGGACAGCCCGAAGGGCAGGACTTTCTACTGATATGCCCTCCCCTCGAACGCAAAGCGTAGGAACGGTCTGTGTTTTGAGGAAGGATAGAGACATGAAAGTACACATCCTTCAGGTCGATCGCTGCGATCTTGGGGACGGATGCATTCGAAAATGCATTTCTGCGTTAACATCCAGAATTGGAGCTTATGCAGGGCCCGATTCAGGATACGCAGGTCCAAGATTGGCTGTAACCCACCACCTTTTTTGGGTAGAATGAAGTAGGGGCTGTAACACCCTGACTTCATATCGGCTGGAGGAACCATCTCGACCGCGCCTTCGCCAGTAGGACATCAACCTCTGACCACAAAACGTGAGCATCACAGCTTCGCACGTAGGTGAAGAGGATGCCCTTGTACTTGGGAGGCCGTGAGCGAACTGAATCGCGTAACCGAGTCTGATTGTACGGATGAGCCCATGAGACGGCCCGGGGAGCTGTAGCCAAGCCCCCAGAGACCGAAAAAGCGGGACCAACGGCACCACAGACGTACCCGGGATAGGACAATTCCGAGAGTGCTCTGGCCCGACTCGGGTGGCCCGGGGAAGAAAGAAGCGGCAAGGCCGGGGGTATCACACACTTCCAACCTTGACCTTTTGGGGCCCAGAAAGAGAGGAAACTGCTCTTTTATTGAAAATGTGGGTCTAAATGTGGGTCTACACATTTTATTGAAAATGTGGCCAATTCGTCGGTCAGTTCCGACATACGTTGATCGTGACCGGCTGAAAGGGAACTCATATAATAAAATACAATAAAAATGGAATCGCATTTCTTTGTAGTAAGAGTGAAAATAGGTTCCTGGCTTTTTTCATCTAAATCTTTCTGATCCTTTTTTTTCCCTTTCCGTTGAACAGAACAAATAGAAATTTGGAGATAAAAACAGTGGTTTGAAAGCTCTGGGGTATTTGGGGTCATTTAGTTCTGGAGGCGGTGGGGCGGTGCTGGTGTTTTATGGCGGCGGTGTCTCAGAGGTCGGGAGTTTCTGGTGCTTGTAGTTTGATTTTTATTTTTTTTTTGTATCTGGACACAGCATGAGAACCAGTGAGACTTTGTGCGTGTGCGTGAGACGGGCGGCTGGATGTGTGTCGTTTGATGGAGCGATGAGGGATAGGATGGACAGATCAGATGGCCGTTGGCCAGTCTGAAAGAGGGGCTTTAGTGTCTGGCGTGTTTAGCATGTTTAGAGTGAAGTTTCCCTCTTGCTGTCAGCACACCAAGAATAATGAAGACATGCAGGGACACACACACACACACTCAAAAACGACATCTGGAACGCGTTACTGGCCTTCATCCGACTTTTACACACTTTACACCAGAACAGGCTACTGATAACAGCTGAAAACAATTACTGAACTCTACAATCTGCTGTTAGTATAGACGAGGTTGTGTGTGTGTGTGTGTGTGTGTGTGTGTGTGTGTGAGTGAGTGAGTGAGTGATAGAATTACACTGCAAACAGTAGTTAGATCTCCACTTAGAAATGGTCAAACACCCGAGGGGATTGCGAATGTCTGCCATTAAACACTCTCGTCTCAAAAATAACCCACAAAACACATCATATAGAAACATTTAACATTATGCCGAGTGTTTAGTTACTTTAAAGTGGCCGTATCATGTAGTATATTTAGACATATACGCTAACATTCAGTTCTCAGATCTCCTCGCCAGTCCATTTATAGACACTAAGTTGGGCCAATCAGAAATAGTCACAGTTGAGACCATTAACATATGATGACCCTCATTTGCGTATCATCACTTATTCAACACTTATTTTGTGGACCACCCATTGTGAGATATCATAGGACCAAAATGCAACCTGTGCAAATGTTAATCCAGTGAGATGCCAGTTTTTTTTATTGTTGTATGAAAATTAATGCAATATTGTTATTGATATACTTTAATATTATTTATTAATATTTTAAAATAGTTTTTATTTTTATGCTATTTGTTGTTGTTTAAATTTAAGTTTAGTAAATGCTTTTATCTTGTTTTAGTCTTTAAAAGTATTTCTATATAGCTTTAATTTTTTTTTTTTCAGTTTTAGTAATATTTTTACTTCAACTTAATTTATTTTAGTTAGTTGCAAAGGCACATTTTGTTTTAAGTTTAAGTTTTTCATGTAATATTTGTTATTTTATAATTATATTTTCAATTAGCAAAAACTATTTAAATAATTTTAGTGTAATTTAAAAAATAATAAATAACAGTACTGGGCCAAAAATAAGGCAATACATTAAATATTTGGAATATTATTCTACTTTATTTATTATATTCCAAATATTTAATGTATTGCCTAGTCCTACTAAGATAAGTGGACTTTTGAGGGGGAAAAACAGTGTAGAATGTGGGTCAAGACTCAAGAGATGTTTTTACTCTATGAAAGGACTTTATTGAGTGGTTTGTGGACAGATGTGTCTGTGAAAGAGACGTTTTCTTCATCAGAGACAGTGAGACATGGGCGGTCTGACAGTCGCACTGATTTAGAGGCCGACACACACACACACACACACACACACACACACACACACACACACACACACAGACCCCTCGCAGCAGAAGCGAACGATGAACTTCTCCATGTCATGATTTATTCATAAGGATCGGTCAACACCCTTATATCATATTCTGCAATATTTAAAATACAGCCGTGTTGTCAAAAACGCAGACGAACTTCACCGCGCACAGCGTGTGTGCGTCTGTATGTGTCTCTGTGTAAGTGACTGAGAAAATATGTGTCTGTATGTATGTGTGGCATTTTAAGACCCTGACGTTGATGTGGGACCTTGACTATTTGAATACTGTGAACACTGCGGTCTGACATGACAACTTCTGTCTCAACTAATGCTGTGTATTTGGGGACCGGGACTACTTGTTTGTTCAACCAATGGCGAACGAGGCGAGTGTTTGGGAAATCATGTTTGGCTATCAGTTATTGGCTATGTTCAGAATAACTATACCATACTGCAGTATGTAGCATGTGTACTGTGCAGTTTGCTGCTTTATTTGTATCGAATGCCAGAATGACCACTCAAACTGCACAGAACAATGAGCACGACTTGGAAGTTGAATATGTGATTTAACTATAAATTAAAGCCATTTTTTTGCAAAATTGAATTCAAAAAGGCTAAATAATAGTGTTTAATTCCCAGAAGACAACTGAATCCCACTCGTGTGCAACATACAATCAAACCAAAATTTGTTCAGACACCTTCAACATTTCTCAAATTATCAGTTTTTTCGCTATAGTTTAGAAAATATTAATAAAATATGACAAGAACTCAGTTAAACTGTGTCAGAACAAATTAATCTTTGATTAACACTTTGATAGAAGGGATGTAATGGATTACAATCAACCAATCAGCTGTGACATTTAAGCACACAATTAGATCAAACTAATTTAGGTCAACCAATGACCAAGCAATGCTTCATTTAGTTCAGTCTGTGGTGTCAAAGGTCACATTAGCAATTAAAGAAAAAACACTCCCAAATTTTTTATAACTTTTACTGGTAGTCAATGTATGAAGAATTTTAGGGTATAATGTCACAGTTTGCTTTATTTTGCATTTTGTTATCCTCACAGAAATGAACTATTGTGTCCTGCACCCACTAGTGTAAAAATGATATCTGATGTCTGAATACATTTTGGTTAGACTGTATGAGGTCATGTGGCAACAATGAAACATACTGAAGTTTGAAAATTGTATTATGGTATAGATTCAGTTCTGGCAGAAACTTTTTCCCAAAGTTATTTACATTGCATTCAAGGTATACATTTGGTCAGTTCATGCATTCCTTGTCAATCGAAGCCATGCATTGCCAAATGCTTGCGCCATGCTTTTACTGTTTGAGCTGCAGGAATAAACAATTGTAGTGGTGCATAAATTACACACTTCACCTTTAAGTGCTGTAAGACTCGATAAACATTAAGATGCTCAGAGAAAATGCAACGAAATAACAGGCATGTACAGAAGAAGTCAATACAAATGTCAAAATGTGTAATGAATACAGAGTTTGACACGGCTTAGACGATGAGGGAGAACTAGTCACTGGATTTGACTGTGTTTGTTGTGGGTCTTTGCAGGGGATTTTTAAGATGATATCAATTTTATTTGTATTTGACATTATACTTTTCTTGCTTAGAAGGTGATATTTTTATTATTATTAAAGGTGCACAATGCAGGATTTTTGCAGTAAAATATCCAAAAACCACCAGGTCAGTGTTATATATTTTGTTCAGTTGAGGTCTTAAAATATACTAAATGTTTCAGAATATTTGTAAATTGTGAGAAAATTGCTATTTTACCCAAAGAACCGGGACTTCTGAGCATAGCGTCTGAGTGAGTCGCCTGTCAATGGCGTCATATCTGAGTTACCCTCGGTTTCCTCAGTTTTATTCTGCAGAAACTCTTTACTCTTAGCAGTGTGAACAAGTGATGATTTCTGTTAGGAGTCCTATCCCGATTCTTTCCCACCGGCTGTGAGGTTAAGACCACATCCCATGTCCAAACATTCTGAGCTCAAACCTGGCATCATCAAACTACGCCTTTGTTTTGATTAGGTGCCCTCTAGTGGATGGAAAAATGACATAGTGCAGCTTTGTGATATTTTTATTATACATAAAATATTTTTAAAAAATAAAACTCTCTCTCTCTCTCTCTCTCTCTCTCTCTCTCTCTCTCTCTCTCTCTCTATATATATATATATATATATATATATATATATATATATATATATATATATTTAAATATATTTTTATTTGTATAATTTTTTTTTAAACAAGGATCCTTTGTTGGCATGTACAGATTAAGTTAATATATTTAACTTAATATAATACAAATATATTTTATTTAACTGAATGAATAATATTACACATTTTATATTAAACATATTATATTATATTTTTGTATTTATTTGCTTATTTAATTTAATTGTATTAACTAAATAAATATATTTACATGACTAATATTTTATAATTAAAAAAAATTAAGTTTAATTAACATTTTTATTATCATTGAAATATTTAGTTACTGAATATTTAGTTAATTTTACAGTATATAGTCAAACAAAATGTAAATATAATTTTTTTTTTTTTTGTAAAAATTTCTATTTTTACCCATTCTTAACCTTAACCTCTTCCTGTCTATTTGGGTGATTATTAACCAGAATAAGTGGCGGCGATATGGACCAGACGTTATTCTGTGAGGATCAGTTGCAGTCGTATGTTTGGGCTTGTTGCAGTGAGTGTTAAATCAGAGTTCTGTCTTAACTGCATCAGTATCTGAGCTGTGTGAAGGGATGCTGGAGTCATGGAGAGAGACAGAGTCATAGATCAGACGGGGCTGTAGATCAGATCTATAGATCGGCATTACATTCACCGAGAGCCTAATTCACTCACAACACACACACGGCAGCATTAGTTAAATTACATTGTTTAGAGCGGCTGTCAGTCAGCACGCTAACCTTTGCTAAACGATTGGCATCTCAACAAATGAGTTTGCGCTGTAATGCAATCATGAAAGCTGACAAATAGCACACGCACACGCACACGCACGGACGCTCAGGGGGAGGCCAAAGACTGATGCAGCACATCGACCAATCAATTCAGATCCAGAGACAAGACAAACACACACGTTCCTGAGCATCACTGTTTCCATCTATCCACTGATTTATTGATCTGTCTGTACTGTATGTCTATTCAGATGTCCGGTCTTCAGTCATGATCCTTCAGAAATCATTCTAATATGCTGATTTGCTGCTCAAGAAACGTTTCTTACTTTCAATAATGTTGGAAACTGTTTTGCTGCTTAATTTTTTTGTTTTTTGTAGAAATCATAATTTTTCAGGATTCTTAAAAAATAGTTCAAAAGAACGGCTTTTATTTGAATTTGAAATCTTATGTAATGCATTTTTTGGTTACTTTAATGCATCCTTGCCTAATAAAATGATTTTTTAACCCCAAATACATTATTTGAACTGTTTTTCAGGATTCTTATAAATCAGTTCAAAAGAACGGTTATATTTGAACAGTTATGGATGAAGATTAATGTTTCGATAAATGGTAATGGTTATAGCGAGCCAAATTATTGCACAATATAACATATTTTAATTAATTCGTATTCTTGTCCTTTTTGCACAAAATCAAAAGTTTGACGGTGGGAAAAATGGTCGGCACGCCAGACGCCTGGTCTAAAAAAATGGTTGCCTCTATATTCTATTAAAGGGGGGGTGAAACACTCAGTTGTCAATCTTGAGTACCTATAGAGTAGTATTGCATCCTTCATATCTCCGAAAAGTCTTTAGTTTTATTATATTTATAAAAGAAATATGGGCTGTACCGAGTATTTCCGGGAAAAACCGAGCGGCTGGAGACGTATCGAGTGGGCGGAGCTAAAGAATGACAAGCGCAAAGCGGTGAGGTCCTCAAGCGTGGAGGAACCCCATAGCTATCGAGCTCAGCTAATAGATATATGATCCAGGCTGAAATAAATTGAACAGGAGAAACAGCAACAGCAGGACGTCCGTCTCTGTGGTATGTACTGTATTTAGTGGCCTGTCAACATTTGTGTGTGTTTACTCGCAGTTTATGAGGACATGATTCGGTTTTTGGACTATTGTATGCGACTAAACCTTAGCAGTAGCAAGCAAAACGGTTTTGCACGTCAGACTAGTGTAACGTTATACAAACAATGGAGTAACCGTTAGCGCATTTGAATGACGAAGCACGCGATCGTGTCGTTTACTGATGTTTACTCACATGACGAGCCAACAGCATAGACATTTGAAGCAGTTTAACTCACCGACTGCTTCCAAAGCAGGACCGAACCTTTATCGCTGGGACCGCTCCGTCAAAAACACACGTCTTTGGTATGATTTGGTGAAGTCCTGACAGCAGTGACTTGCTGTGCTGAAGCGTTGAAGTCGCTTGATGTCACAGATAGGAATAAAGTGGATGGCCCATACAAGGCCCTTCCGCTCTATTAACGTCAAGCCGAGCCATACTCGAAAACAACTCTCCGAAACTTGTGAGAAACCGGAAGGAGTATTTTTAACACAGAAATACTCCATCAAATTTCCAACATTAGTTTTTGAAACTTTGTCTATGTTTAGGATGGGAATCCAAGTCTTTAACAGTGTAAAAAGCTCAGTATGCATGAAACAGCATTTCACCCCCCTTTAATGAGTCATGAGTGTGTTTTGGGTGTGATATGCAATCAACCAATCAGAGTCTGATCTCCCATTTCCTTTAAAAGCCAGTTGTGCTCGCACCATGACGGATTCGCTATTCACATGGTGGGATAGGCTACAGACACCCTCATTCGTCATTACTGCAGATACGTCATTCTGATACATCCAATGACTATCCATAATGACATTTGTATCTCTATGTACTAGGCATGTGCCGATATCAATTTTTCATGTTGCGATTAATTGCTGAAGTTTTATCACGATATACGATATTATCACGATATTGAAATAAGTAGCAAATAAAGTGTTTCCATAGCATAACAGCTTTGAGAACTATTTTTGTAAAAACAAAAATAACTGAATGTTTAATACAATAATGCACCAAAAATATATACAGCTCTGGAAAAAAAATTAAGAGAAATCAATGGGAAATCAATGTTAAGTGGTCACTTGATTTTTTTCAGAGCTGTAAAAGTACAATTTTCAAACAGATTAAAGTGCAAAAGAATTAGGCTATAAAGAACAACAGGTAGGCTTACAAATTACAATAATGTCTCATTATTTAATGCATTCACTAAGATTGAGCAATAGCTACATTTAGTACAGAAAGTATAATGTTTTTGGTAATGTTAGTTAAGAAATATTGATCATCAGTTTTATCTTAGGTCCATTAAAAAAAGTTATTTTTATTTTAATGTTATTAAACAGTAACTAAGAAATTAACGTTACTTAGAATAATTAATTCTTTATAAGTATTTTTCATTGTCAGTTTGGTAATAATGAATTAACATGTTAACTAATGAAGTCCTATGTCTCAAAGTTATACTGAACAATAACAAATAATTAGAACAGTTCTAATCATTAGGGCATGTTGTAGTCCAGATTAAAACATAAAAATGTTTGAAAATAAATAGCCTATTAAGTCTTTAAGTATTAAGTATTTGGTGCTGTGATAAACAAAGATTGAAGATTACAAAACGAATGGCTGTTTTAAAAACTACATGCAGTTTGTTTGTTTGCGGGTTTCCGGGGTAATCGCTGCATTCTGCAGTTCATCAGCACCCTCTACGGTCACTGAGCGGCACTTCATTAGCGCTTCTCATTTACACCTGAGCGCTTCCCTTTGACGCAGAATACAGCGGTGTTGAGCATTTATACGGTTGATAGGCAAAGTATTCTTGAGTACATTATAAAAAAATATTAATTGTTAATAAATTATTATTTACGATATTTTAAAGTGCCCACGATAACAATATCGTATTCATTATCGTGATAAATCGCATTATCGAAAATCGGCACGTCTACTATGTACACAATAATAATCTTTGTTAAATTTTTAATCCTTTTATTTTTGATATTTGTTTGTGTGCTACTGCTCATCCCTGTGTGTGTAATAAGCAGAGTGTATGCGCATTGTGCGGCCGCTTATAGGTGCATATTCCCTTTAAATAACACAAAAAATGTTGTCATATTGTCATTTTCAGTTTCCTCAAAATAGCAACTTGCCAACAATGCGCCTGAACACACATCTGGTTTTCAGACCAGCACGCCCATTGGTGAACAGATGTGCATTTGCTATTTAAACAACATGGGCGCAGAACGTGAAAATGATAACTGTGTCAGGCTGAAAATAGCAAAAAACACTTGCGCCGGGTGTATAATAGCGCCCTAGGACTTAATTATTAAGTCAGAATATAATTATATTTGAAGGGGATAAATGTCACAGCATATCAGGGTTGAACAGAAATGCAGTGGCAAAAACTAATTCTGCATAAAGCATTTAAACAAAAACACCTATATTTTAAATTCAATACAGGTTAAGTTTAGTGTGTTTGCTTGTTAAAATGCAGTGCTAATTTGACATGTAAATTAGCCGATATACCGATATTATTGCAAGTTTAGTATGGTGATAATTATTAAACCAAGTGTATGATAGAGTGTGTGTTTTCTGAATAAGAGCTGGTCCCTGGAACAGACACACTTATGGTCCCTTCTAAATACTCCTTATGACATCATCCCTCAAAATCTGCGCTGAACAGACGAGTGTGTGTTTGTGTGTCTTTATTTTCCAGTTACTGGCAGAAGTTGTTATTTTAGCTGTGAAAGTGTCAGTGTTCCTCTTTCTCTTTCTTTAGTTCGTTCGTTTTGTTTTGTTTTGTCTCAGTGGTATAAATCTCTCACACTAGTCTCTTGGGGTCTGACAGCACCTTTAGTCCTTGAGAGAGTGTGTGAGAGTCCCTGTGAGATCGAGTGTGTGAGGGGCAAACAGTTCTTGCGCTCTCTCTCTGTGTCGCTGAGCATGATGGGTAGGGGTCGCATGTGGCATCGCCTCAAGGTCGTCCAGCGGGACTGTATCCTGAACTCAGAGGACGTTAGAATTTATTGTCCATTTAAAATGTTTTCCAAGTCGTTTCATCCTTTTCTTTGCTAGTTTTCTGAAATTAATATTTCTGAAAATGAATTATTTCATCAGTAAACATTGATATATGATGCAACGAATGTACTGTATTTAATTAATCAGCATATCATAATTCATTTACACATTTTAATTGCTTTAAAACCTTTTATTTATGCATTTGGCAGACATTTTTATCCCTATCCGAGCTGCACAATGTGTTCTCTTTGATTGTGCTTTTAAAGGGTTTCGTTTCTTTGCGCTTGAGGCTTTCAGCACTGCATATGTTGCCATGAGACATACGTGGTCAAATATGCAAGATGAATGCGTTTTAATGTGAGAAATCTCACACTTCTGTGTTTGTGAAGAGCAGGTCACAATCCCCTTTCACGGAAACAGAGATGAATGTGAATTGACATGTGGCAGAACCTAAGGTTGATATGAACCTGATATTTCTCTCTGTCAGTGTAATGGATTGTGAATTGTTGCTTGTGAGGTGTTTGGGAAGTTTAGTGCATAGAGTCATTCATCTGTACAGACAGTCCACAAGTGTGTGCTCTTCTATATGCTTTCTAAAGTCATATAGAAATATCCTCAACTATTTATCAGCTCTTTATGTTCTTATTTGGGGGCAATATATGGCAAACACATATTTAAATATATTTTGAATTACTTTTTATTTTTGCATTTTGTATGTATTTGTATTTGTATTTTTTTTTAAAGTAATTTTGTTGTGTTCTTGTAAGTTTTACTTGTTGTTTATTTATAAGTATAGTTCTTATAATAACGTCTCCAAAAGTGTACTATATATCCCTGGTTGTATGTATTTCCTTATTCTCTGTGACCATAATAAACATGACAACATCCCAAGAATTATGAAATTATGAAACCATGGCCACATTTTAGTGGTGCATTGATAAACTACCCCCACGAGATGTTTTTGGGGCTAAAGGTGCACTATGCAACTTTCCGTCCACTGGAGGGCGCCAATTGAAAACAAAGGCGTAGTTTGATGACGCCAAGTTTGAGCGCAGCATCTTGGGACATGTGGTCTTCACCTCACAGCCGGTGGAAAATAGGACTCGGGCAGAAATCATGTTCATGGATGCAGTTATTAACGTTAGTACTATAGTGTAAAGCAGAGCAGGACCGAGTGTTGTGGAGCTGAGCACGGCCGCTGGAGCGATTGTTATACAAACACGCGGCTCGCAAATACCGGGACTTTTATTATGACGGGACGGGACACAGTCGCCGGGCACGCGCACTATTTATGCTTTTCTTGTCATGATTATAAGGTAAAGCAGCTCTGTTTATCATATTAGATACATTTAAGTGGGGTTAAAATGATGTTATGATGTTATGACGTTACTCTGTGCATTGGCTCGGCGCTACTGTGACATGTTCACACTGCTAAGAGAAAAGCGCTTCTGCCAAATAAAATCGAGGGAAACGCCGATTGACAGGCGACTCGCTCAAACGCTATGCTGAAACATCCCGGTTCATTGGTTAAAATAGCAATTTTCTCACAATTTACAAATAGTTGGAAACATTTGGGATATTGTAGGTACTCAAATGAACAAAATATATAACACTGGCTTAGTGGTTTTTGGATATTTTACTGCAAAAATACGACAGTGCACCTTAATCTTCAATCATTAGAATTGACATTCTTTTGAAACGTCACTTGGAAGGGGGTGTTGGGGGTGTTTTGCTCCTCTATTAATTTTTTTTAAGTTAAATTAGTCATATTTTAATGCCCAGTTTAAATCAACAAAATCTTCTTAAATTCTCAAATAAACAGTACAATTTGTCTTGCTTCTCAATTCCTGTTTACATACGTGGAGATTGGGGTCCCACGTTTATTCGGGAATTTCTAAAAAGAGATGCTGTAGGTTTTGAGATATGACTTTCTAACTACGCCCACTAAAAGTAGAGTGCTGTATTACACCGGCACTTACAGTAAGCAGATGCATTTGTGTTATGGAGATGATAATTGCTGTAAACTACATGACGGCTACATTTTCAGCATAACAGCGTGGATATTATTAGCGTCAGGCTCAGACGGCGTGACCTCGGACCGCCCACAGTCTGTTTACTGACCGCCTGATGCATACTGCACATAGAAATGACTAGCGCTGACTGAAATGTCAGTTGGGGAGCTCAGCACCTTGTTGTATAAGCGAGCAGTTCATGACCAGATCTGTAATGTGCACCAGACATAAAGCCGCAGCACTGTCGATGATAACTTCATCACATAGTGTTTGCCACAGAGAAGGCATAGAGGAATAAAATCATGATACAGCATCAATAAAACACACTCAAAATGCCAACAGACACGTATTATTGCTACTTGTTAACCCTTGCCCCGCCAGCGTTTTTGATCATTTTCATAAAATGTTCATGGCCCCCAGAATATTTTGTTGTTGTTATGTACTTCATGAGTCTAGGGGTATATGCGGATACAAAAAAATAATAAAAGATTTAAAGAACGTTGCAATATATATCAAAAGAAAGAACAAAGCCTCTGCTTTTCAACAAAAACACCTTAGCTTCATGCATTCATTTTTTTATCAACATTTAAATGTAAGTTTCATGAAAAAACAACATTTTGAACCAAAAACTGAGAAAATCACGTTTTTGTCAAAGATAACATCCAGATCAGATTCAGAGCGATGCTCAAAACACAGATGGAGTAGATGGAGTCCATCAACACCCCTAATGCCTGCACAGTCTCGTAGCTCGTCCTGGGCCGACTTCTCATTTGGTAACATTAGGCAGTTTTGATTTAGATTTTATTCTTTTATAATGTTGGTGATTATTTTACATATACTATCACTTGTTTCTGCATTTTCACCTGTGCTTTGATCAGGAGATTCTGTACTCTTAGTCTCTTTCAGAAGATGCGTAATAGTGCCTTCTACCTTATATCAGTGAAAACATGGAAAGCCAGAAAATGACCAGTTTAGGTCTCTGCACGATAGTAATATGAGTTACCAGATCAGAGGGCGAGGCCATAAACAGAGGGTCGTTATCCACTGTGTTGCCTGATTTAATCGTCACAGTGTGTGTAGGGTTCAGGGGCGGGGTCGGGTGAAGGGGATCATTTTCATTGTATGATTTATAAACTCCCATCAGTTTGAAAACACCCCGAAATTTAGAAATGCCCAATTTTGTTCGAAAAAGACTCGAATTCCAAAATTAAAAATCTGACAATGGCGGGAAAACGTTTTTTCTCACGAATGATAGAAATTTCTGTCAATGGCGGGAAAACGTTTTTTCTCACGAATGATAGAAATTTCTGTCAATGGTGGGAAAAGAGTTAAGTTGTAATTGTGATGTACAGATTTTGTTTACATTTTGTAACACTTTTTGAAAGCAATTGTGTGAGTTACACACTGAGTTTGAAAGTTACACTCAGTAAATGTAATGGGAATAAATAAAATAAAAGGATATTTTGGATATAATATAACATAATGTGATATAATATAATACAACAATATAATATAATATAATATAATATAATATAGATAATAAAGCATATCGTAATGCAATGTGATATATATTCTTTGAAAGATGACTCTGATCCTTCAAATATTCATATTCTTGTGTAATCGATGCATCATCCTAAACCCGTCTCTCTCGCGATACCCAGAAATTTGTAATGTAACTTCTGAACTGTAAGGTTGCCAGAATAATAATCATACACTGTTTAATAATAGGCCAGAGGAGAACTGGCACCCCGACTGAGTCTGGTTTCTCCCAAGGTTTATTTTTCTCCATCATGCATTTTCAATATATGATCAATTGAACTGAGCTGATAACATCGCTGTTTTCTCCAGAACGACTGTACAGCCGAATCAGATTTTCTTGCAATATTGTCCAGTTCAACACTGTGAAGCTGCTTTGAAACAATCGTCATTGTAAAAGCACTATATAAATAAACTTGACTTAACTTGAAAGATAAATTAATACTTTTATCCAGCAAGTATGCATTAAATTTATCAAAATTGACAGTAAAGACAATGTTAAAAGACAAAGGGCCCTATCTTGCACCCAGCGCAATTGACTTTGTTCACCGACGCATGTGTCATTCCTATTTTGCACCCGCGCAAAGCGCGCTTTTCCCTCCACAGAAGCACGACGCTAAACTAGTGAATGAACTTGCACTCCCTGGCAGGGCCGTGCACAGGGGGGTGGCCCGGTGGCTAGAGCCACTGCCCCTTTGCCCTCATCGGCTAAGGTGCCCCTCTTGCCCCCTTACCTCCCTCTCCCTCAGAGGAATTCCATAAAAGCGTTCGGTTCCGCTAAAAATCCACTAGTTCCGCTAAACCTTTCTGTGTTTTCCCGCTCGCTCCGCGCAGCATCGCTCAAAGTCTGCGGCTGTCTGCTCTCTGTGGAGACGGCTGTTCCAGAATGTCGTCGCATTAACAGGTATATTACAAACTACAATCCACAACGTTGAATTGTTTCAACAGTGCTCCAGCATGCCACTCCTGTAAAATAGATTTCCGATTATAATCAATTTTACGAGTTAATAGGCTACTATCTAGCCTAACATACTTCGTAATACAGGCTATTATAAATATACATGAGTTGTATCAGGGTAGCCTACAATGGGGCTAAAGCACACCCCAAGAAAAATGTGCTCATTTTTCAAAAAAGTCCATACTTGTGCAAAAAAGCAACGTTTGCAGTATTTTCTGTTTATTTTGATTAATAAAATATTTAATTATTGTTCAGTAAATATTAAAATGTTAATATAAAAATATATTTTAAAATGCAGAAACAAATGTTTAGCCTAAGTAAATAATCTGAAAACATTGAATGAATGAGATTCCATAATAATTTTATAAAGTTGTATCCTTGTAACAACTAAATATATGTGTATTATATGATTATTATCATATTTTTTATTATAAATATGATGTTGCCTCTAAGATGGACACCCACATTAAGATATTTACCAGCTGAATATAACCATGTCATGTCAACAAATGGAAGTCAGTCAGCTGTTTATTATCATGTTAAATATACCTTTTACCCCAAATACCATACTTTTATATATTCTGTTATTAAAAATCTATTGCGTATGATTTACATAAATCATAAACAAGACCTTTGTCTCAAAATATATTAAATTTTAGTGATTCTCATTTGCTACTTAAATCTCCAATAAAAAATGTAAATAGAAAAGATATCAAATTAGCCCAGAATCAACTTTTTGTAAGAATAATTAGAACAACAGAAATTTAATTAGCACTAAAGCCTAACAATTGTATTTACAGTATGATTGTAAAAGGTTTGTTATTCATTTTCTATATTAAGATGATACTCAACCCCCTTATAGTGCCCCTTTTTTTTGGTTTGGGCCACTGCCCCTCAAAATATCTGTGCACGGCCCTGCTCCCTGGGCGGTTCAGCGCAAAAAGGGAGGCGTGTTCCGGCGCAAACAATCCCTGGTGCTATTTTGCTGTTCCATTAAACAGTTGCACCACTGACCAGAAAAAACCTGGTCTAAAGTCAGCGGCGCGTTGCGCGTTGTTCATTATGCTATTTTAAGGGCGCATGCTTGACCATAATGTATAGCGTGCTCAACGCGCATACACTTTGCTCATGAAATCTACACAGATGCAGCAGTTATTTTTGCAAATCATAAATTGTTACACTAAAAAAAAAATATTAACACATTGTGGTGTGCCACGAAGATGTGAAAAAATAGGCATAAATCTAGCTTACAAATTATTCAGGCTTATTGTAGTAAATAAGGATCAGACCTGTTTGCCCAATAGTGGCAAGACATATATATATATATATATATATATATATATATATATATGGACATCTGACAAATTGGTTTGTCCGTCAAGAACCAGGAAAAAAAAATCGATGGAAAAAAAAAACTGTTTAACCGATGCTATTTTGGGTGGGTTTCTCCCATCCCCATACAACACAACTTCTCTGTCTTTCACTCCCTTACGAAAGGAAAATATATTTACCAATATATTAGTTGAAATATATTTTAATATATTGTAAATATATGGAATAATATATTGATGGTATTATAAAATATATTATATATTCATGTAATATATTGCAAAATATACAAATGATTGCCGCTTTCAATATATTGCAATATATTGAAAGATAAAAATATTAATTCCCATATATTTCCTAATGTAGCCTATTGCATGAAATTTTCCAATATATTTTTGTTTCGTAAGGGCTGCTCTTACAAGAACATCAGTCACGTCGGCTGTGAACCGCTCCTGGCGTGCGCCTGGTAAATACGCCATAATAATAGCAATCCATAATGGAACTTGCGCACCTGCTTTTAAAGGGAATGTTGGATGCCGCTCTGATTGGTTTATTCATGTTACGCCCAAACCACACCTATGAATAATGAAGCTACTTCAGACCAACCCATTTTAGATTTGCGCCAGACGCAAGAGCCATTTATCCCGCCGGGAAAATAGCAAACGCGCCGAGACCCGCCCACAAAGTTACTTGCGCTCAGCGCTTTGACACTTGCGTTTCAGATCGTTAAACTAGGGCCCATAATGTTACATTTTTCAGCCAAAAACGACCTCTCTTCCATTAATTTCACAATCTATATTGTGAAAAGCGCTATATAAATGAAGGTGACTTGACAAAGTGATCATATAATCTCAAAAGACTTTCGAGAATATAGCTGTATGGACTGTAAACTGTTTATTGTTTTTGTCTTAGTCTTTTGTATCAGTTTGGAGCTTGACGGCCTCCTTTGAATTGTCATTATATTGCAAAATTTGAAATGACACAAGGTTGAGCATATGACGGATGAACCATAGCTTTAATTTAAGGATATTATCTGTGTGTCTTTAGTGCGTTTGGCAAATTTGAAGTGAGTTTGGCCCCATTAACAGAGCAGATCCCCTGCTATATAGTCTATGCGTTTCTCCAGCCTCATCACCATACGTGTGTGTGTGTGTGTGTGTGTGTGTGTGTGTGTGTGTGTGTGTGTGTGTTGGCAGCTGGACTCTGGGTTCGAGTCATTCATCACGCTCAGAAGGAAAATGTGGGGGGGCTGCTGCTGTGTGAAATTGTCGTGGTGTTGAGGGTGTGTCTGTTTTCTCTCGGTCTCTCTCGCTGTGGGATCTCATAGTGTTGGCTTCACAGCTGCTGAGTTACACATAAAGAAGCACTTCAGCTTTCACACACATCACAATGCAGGCCCTCAGAGACAATGTGTGTGTGTGTTTCTCAAGCAGTTGTAGTTTGTGGTTAAAATTGTGCTGGAAAATGTCTGAAATGGGCTAAATCTGACCAAATCTTTTTTGAAAAGGGGGAGAGTAGTTGTTTTGTATAGTTTTATAAGCAGGTCTGGGTTAGTAGCAGTGTGGTTTTAATATAATTTACAGTATGCATTAATATTTGCCTGTTATTTTTATATTTTCAGTTTTCAATTTAATTTAAATTCCCTTTTTTATTTTTATATATTTTTTATATTTCTGTTTATGGAAGCTTATTTCTGCCACAGATAAAAATTGCGTGATGTAAACTCAAAATTGTGAGAAAAAAAGTTGCAGTTATCTTTTAAATGTTTTAATCTGTGGATATATCTGTTGTCATACATATATAGTTTTATACAGTAAAAAATGGTTTATCAGTTAAAGGTAGCAGTGTTGTCAAACTTTTATTCTTATGTGGAAGATGGTGTTTGGTCGAGAGAGCACTCTTTTCTGTAGGATATAATAATAAGAGAAATGTAATGCAGACTGTCAAGCTCCAAAATGATAAATAATCACAATATCAGTAGTCCATATAGCTTGCGCACTGTATCCCAAGTCTTTAGGAGCATTATGAAAGCGTTATAAAAGAAGAAAACCCAAACAGATGGTAGCTCTCAGCTCTGACACTTCAGACAATTATATAAACTCATTTTATTCAACTTATAGAAATGATGTAATATGTCTGCAGTCTGCATTTGGTTTTGCCAATGAGTGTGATTTTTAAGGCTTAAAATTCAAGTAGAATTTTCACATCCAGTTAGTATCTGATGCATTAAATCAAGTCCCAGCCTATATTTTCTTCTTGTTGTTTTCTTGTTTTTACCCAGACATACATCGGCTTATGGAGGTCAAATAGGCTAGCTTCACTTCAAAGTTAAATGGGGATTGATGATGCACTTTTTCTTTTGATTTTCCAATATCTTACAAGGCTAGCCGAAAGCAGAAAAGGCCTTCTATGGATACATTTATAATTATGCATTTAGCTTATGCTTTTATCCAAAGCGACTTACAAAAGAGGAACAAAGGCAATTTGTCAAAGAGCCAACATTATCCATAATAGTCAATGCCAGGTTTATTAGATGACTAGATTAGGAGGCAGGAGAAATGTAAAGAAGTGTGTAAGTGTGGGACTAATTCTTGCATGTCATTCGTTGCAGATCTGACCATCACTAGTTAAATATGATGGCAGATATGCACATGAAAGCGCGTCTGCTAGTCTGTGCTGATGCGATATCACGTTATACCTGGATCTATCAGTCCTATGCACACATGCTTTTTTGATTGTAGCTCCCCTTGGTCCTGGCTCTAAACGAGGACATTATGTACATCAACGCTGCTCAAGAAGAGAAAAGACGCTTCACATCCCTGCGCCTGTTTGTTGATGTGAGGAATCTTCTCCATCCAGTGTTTGACAGCTCAGCCATTCAGCCGCTCTTATTCAAAGCTTTATTTGAGTTTGTTCACATCTCGCTCACTTTAAAGGGATGTTCTGGGTTCAATACAAGCTAAGCTGTAACAGCAGCATCTGTGACATACTGTTGATTGCCTTTTTTAACTCATTCATTAGTTTATAAAAACGAACCAAAACGGTTTACAGTAGTGGATTGTCAATGGGGCAAGACATACGGATGTTACAAAGTGAACTGTTTATGTGGTATTTCTTTTTAGTATTTTGCAGATAGTTAAGTCACGTCTTTTTGTGGTATTGTATTCTTTGTGTATTGTGTCATGGTGATGACAAGTTAAAGTATCAGATACTTTACACATACAAGGTTAGTACGTGATTTTCACAGCAGTCTCGAGTTAAATTGTTTGTCTTGTGATAATACTGTTGAAATAGTTTGTATTTAACACTGATTTCAGTGCAGTGTCTTGCCAAATTGTATCTCATTATACAGTAAGTGCGTTACTTCAGTACTTTTGATTTAGCTTTTCTGTGGATCAACAACATCTTTTCCTGAACCGTTTAAGGTGCACTACACTGTTAATTATTTCCCTGTTAAATAACAGGAAATTACTGGCAGCAGGGTTACCATTATTTTCCTGTTATTTAAACAGTTAATTAATGTTAATGTTTTTTTACAGTGCACTCCCCGTAATGTTTTTCAACAGGAATTTACTGTGAATCACAGAAAAAACAGGAAACAACTGGCAGCAATGTTACCATTATTTTCCTAAATATTTAATTTTATAAAATATTTAAAATATTTAATCACAATATAAAATTTTGTTTCCAATAAATATTGTTAATTAGGGTTAGTTAATACAAGAATAGGCATAATCCATCAGATAACACTTAGTGAAAAATAGTGGGAAAAAAACTAATAATTCTGTGTTGAAATTAACTTTTTTTTATTGTAATACAAACACTGAAATGTAAATCCTTACAGATGTAGGCACACATGGACAGACCAATCACAGAAATATACATATCATGTTCATTGCTGATTTCTCTGGTCGCTGGATGGAAAATAGCAACTGTGTCTAGCAAAGACACTTGCGTTTTGCGCTAAGTCAGTGCAAGATAAGGCCCTAAACTTCAACATTTAAAGGTGCACTATTGTAGTATTTTAGTAGTAAAATATCCAAAAACCACTAGGCCAGTGTTATATATTTTGTTCAGTTGAGTACTTACAATATCCCAAATGTTTCCAACTATTTGTAAATTGTGAGAAAATTGCTATTTTAACTAAGGACCGGGACATTTCGGCATAGCGTTGAGCGAGTCGCCTGTCAATCGCGTCATATCTGCGTTTCCCTCGGTTTTATTCTGCAGAAGCGCTTTTCTCTTAGCAGTGTGAACAAGTCACAGCAGCGCCGAGCGAACGCACAGAGTAACGTCATATCATTTTAAACACACTTAAATGTATCTGACATGATAAACAGAGCTGCTTTACCTTATAATCATGACCGGAAAAAGCGGAAGTGCGAGCGCCCGGCGACTGTGTCCCGTCCCGTCATAATAAAAGTCCCGGTACTCGTGAGCCGTGTGTTTGTGTAACAATCGCACCAGCGGCCGTGTTCAGCTCCACAACACTCGGTCCTGCTCTGCTTTACACTACAGTAACGTTAATAACCGCATCCATGAACATGATTTCTGCCCGAGTCCTATTTTCCACCGGCTGTGAGGTGAAGACCACATGTCCCAAGATACTGCGCTCACACTTGGCGTCATCAAACTACACCTTTGTTTAGAATAGGCGCCCTCCAGTGAACGGAAAGTTGCATAGTGCACCTTTAACATTTAGTGATATACTCTAGGTGTTATCAGTCAATCACTGGTAGAATTGTTGGTTTTTGTGCACTAAAGTTTTGGCGTGGATAAGATTTGTCAATTGCTTTTTGAAAAATTGTTGTGTGTGTGTCACAGGACATTCATAGACAACACATTCTATTTAGTCTTGAATGGTTTAAAAGCATTTGCATGAATAAGAACGTGATCATATAATGCAAGGCTTGCCAGGATGAAGCTGTGTTAAATGCTTAAATTAGCCTGACGTGGTCATACTCAATTCTAGTCAGAATATGAGTCTGAAACTGCTCCTTTGGGCTGTAATTATGGGGCGTGTTTCAACCGAACCAGGAAAGACATCAATTGGATAGACCTACAACCAATCAGAGCAACGGAGCGACGCATAACGTTAGAAATAGTGACGGTGAATCCATATACAAACAAGCTCTCCGTTTAGGATTTGAACAAATTCAATCTAATGCCTGGTTCAGACTACACGATATTAGCCTGAATTTGGCACGATCTGTTTGACGTAAGGTGTCGTAGGGATTCGTGAACGATAATGGACGTCGGGAGGTAAGAATCGATCGTTTTATCTCGTATAGTGTGTCATAGTATTCGACAACCGAATCCGCGTCTGCGATAGTTCACGACGTCATGACAGAAAGACTAGCATGTTTCATTTTTTTTTGCGGTCCTTCAGGACGGGTTCTGTCATGTGTGACGCTGACCAACCGGAGCACAGACAGTTTTCGTACACAGCTTTCAAACACGGCGGAACGCACGAGAGATGACGGAGCGGCTAACTTTAGGTGGAATTGTAAAATGGAGGAAAGGTTCGTGGAGTTGTGGCAACAGTACTCCTGGCTGTACGATGTGTCATCGACAGACTACCACAACCAAATAAGACAAATGCTGGCGAACGATAGCGGAAGTTCTTCAGGAACCCAGTGAGTAACGTTACTGGAATGTAAGCTTAAAAGATATTGTACAATTACGTTGTGGTGGCAAGCTTTTACAATTACGTTGTGGTGGCAAGCTTTTACTACTGGCTAATAACTAAATATTTAATATAAAAAGAACAATATTTTACCTCAAGTTCTCTTTGGAGGATTGACAGCCCATAATGTCCTCTTCCAGCAAGTCAGGAACATGTTCTTTGTTGGGTTTTCTTTCTATTTTTGCGCTTTTCTAAACATAAAACAGCAAAAACACGGTGCTTCAGACATCGTTTGTTTACACTCTTGTATCTTAAAGTCAATGACATCACGCACGTCGTGACAACAAGCGATGATTGATCGAGTAGCAACGTGTAGTCTGACATGTTTCTAGTCCAGGACACGACAAGATTTTAGGAGTAAAATCGCGTAATCTGACACCGTAACTATCGAAACAGACTAAAATATCTTGTAGTCTGAACCAGGCATAAGGCAAGCACCTTTGATGACATGCATGATTAAGATTTTTGTTGATCATCAGTCCGTCATCGTCTAAAGCCCACCCTGATGATTTCATTGGTCTGAACAGTTTCTGTTCAGGCATAATCACTCCTCTATGGATCGAGTCCAGACCGAACTGCCCGAGCTCAAATGTTGTGGGCGGGGCTGAGTTCGGCTGGCATCCAGGTTATGTTTAAATATTTTTTACACATTAAACTGAAAAAATAAATGCATACATTAACACGCTAATTTTGATGGTGCTAGAAATTTTACTACAATTTAACATCTGATTATATTTTAAAATGCAGTTTATGCCAGAGATGCAAAGCTCCATTTTCAGCATCATCAATAAATATTTATAATCATCAGTGTTGAAAACAGCTGTGCTGTTGACTATTTTTGTTGGAAAAGTCTTCTAAATCAGTAGTCTTTGATGAATAGAAAGTTTAAAACACAAATCTCTGTTTCAAAACAAGCTCTTATGCAACCTATTTGTAAAATTATGAAAGAATTGACTCTCACATTGATCAATTGAATGCATCCTTGCTAAATAAAAAGTTTTTTCTTTCTGACATATTTGCTTCCTGGTTTTTTTCACAAGCATTTTAATTTAAAAGGCGGTATCAAACTACAACTCGAGATATGTGTTCTCTTCATTTTTGTCATGAAACTGCTGATTGCGTATCAAATGTGAATTAATTTCTCAACAGCTGTTGTCTAACACGAGTTAGCATAAAATTAAATTAAATAAGATTAGCGAATAAAAATAGACATTTGTGAATTATTCAGAACGTGACTAAACAGGTGCGAGTCAGACTTAGCAGACATCTACAGGGTCGATAAATCATTTATGAAAAATTAAATAAGCCATCCATAATTTATAAATGTGTTGGTAAGCAATTAATCATTTATAGTTGTTTGTAATGCCGATCATGTATCAGAGCGAAACCGACTCTTTTGAAAGGTTGAGCAGAAGAGGATCTTGGAGGACGTCTACTCCGAGACCTTCTGCATTGTTTTTTTTTTTGGTTTTCTTGTGCTCTAAGAAAATCTAGCCTCTTGAAGCACGAGGGCGAATGAGAAAGAGGAAAGAGGCTTTTATCAGGAAAGTTGTTTGGAGAGTTTTCTCCTGGAGTGATCTGGGATTTGATCCGGCGTGTGCAGCTGCTGCCTCACCATTAAAGCCAGAGACAAAGTTGCACACACTTTGTAGTGTGCACTTTTAACCTCTCTCCTTCAAGGTAACTCAGATCTCAGAAGTGGGACTTTTACAAGTTATCAGAGGTTATCGAGCTTGTCCTTAAATCCCTCAGGCGGTACTGTGGTGTCTCTGATGTGTGACCTCCATTTCTCTCTGGCAGAAGAAGCTCCTATTCTACAAGGCCACTGGAGCCCGACTCCTTTAAGCCTTCGCAGAGCACCGCAATTCACAATCGCCGGCATTGCTCTAAAAATCCTCGGCAGTCTCTCCATCAAAGCTCGCCAGCTTTATTTTGTGCTTCACTCTCGGCTGACCCGTATCCTGTATATAGCAAACTCATGATGATGACGATAACCCGAGCCTTGAACCCGGTCCTTGGCTGACAGAACTGGGAAGTAGCCTGCAGAGATGATGAATGGACCAACGGCGTGAGAGTTTAGCGTAAAATTTTGTGAGATTTTTATCGGGATGTGCAGTCCGTTTGCGCCGCTGACCTCTCTGTGTGTGGATATGATATAAGTGAACTCTAAACACTTGATCTGGTTTTTAAAAGGGTCATATCGTGGAAACCAGATTTCCTTGCCTCTATTGAGAGTAATATAAGAGTTCAGTGTACTAAAGCTGTGTTTCCCGGTGGTGCAGCGTCATGGGAAAAGAAATCATATTTTACCTCAGTTGTTTATCCGTGTTTGCTGTGTGAATTGAATGCGATTAGATTGCGTACAGCAAAGTAATACAAACACAGCACATCTGTTGGGCGTGTTGGTTGAGATTTGATGAACAAAACACAACTTCATCTCTGATTGTATTTAGTTTTTTCAGTTTTCTTTTCATTTTTAGTGGGAAATCAAACTGCCTTCCTGTCAAGTTGGACTAGGCAGAGAAAGGTGGATCTAAATATCAGCCGTTAAACTTTATTAATAAAAAACAAAAGGCAGTGGATATATATACACGAAGTGAAAGTAGCGATAGATTCAATTTACACCTTTTAAAAATAGCAGTATTTTCTTTGCAATAAGTGTAAAGACTATATTTATACTTATAAATAGTGGCAGATACTGTTTGCTCCTCAGTATTGTTGTATATTAAATGGTAAGCAATAATAACAATGTGTATATGATTATATTTATTAAAATTATTAAATGGATGTCACCTTATTGGGACAATAAAGCCCCCCCCCCCCCATCGCTAACCGATAAACAGTTTATTATTAAACACACATTAGACAATTTATTTCCACTTTTTGAATATTTGCCTTTCCGATCTGATATATAATGGGAAAAGGGAGTAGAGCGAGTTTAGCAAAAGGCGGATCAGACTCGGCTCGATTTGCGTCAAAACTTTCTGTTATATGCCTTACCTCTACACTATTTCTACTGTTGACAATCCATTGTCTCCCGTAATTTTTTCTGGCCCAACCAGACGTCAGTGGGCGGAGTTAGTGTAAATAGCCTCTGCTAAAAAGGAACATAGAAACTCTGGAAAATACAGGAATCACAGGAGTGCAATACGCAACAGATTTGGCTACTACACGAAGATAGTACAGAACAAAAAAACAATTTTATATTTAAAGCTGCAGTCCGTAACTTTTTTCGCTCTAGCGGTTAATAAACAGAACTGCACGTGTCTTGTGGAAGAACATTGCAGCCGGTGTCATGACAAATCCTGTCCGCTATGAAATTGTGTCCGCAAGGACCCCACAAGCGATTCTATTGGCTGAAAGAAATTTGAATAGGTAATCTGTTCAGAGCCTGATTACAAATCTTACAAAATTGCGTTTTGATTGTTGCTGTTTAAATTGGGTTAAAATAGTCTTTAATGTCTTACAAATCATATGTTTAATTTACTAGTACTATATAACTGAAGCTATAAGTGCTTATATAAGTATATAAGATATATACAAGCATATCTCGTATATAATCTATTTATTTTGTGCACCTGTTCTGTATATTGTTTTTTTTTTTAATTCTTTATTATTTACATTATAGGTACATTACTATGTCATGATTTTGTATTGGCACTTAATTTATCAGTCGAAATAATTCAGAACATGTTTTTGCTCCCATTATAGCAATCAATTACATATTTCAAATAAATGTGTTGCGTGTGTATGTGTGTACTTAGTATGGCAATGAACTCATAGTTTATTTTTAAACAATTGCTTGTCCAGAACCATGTATAACAACTTTTGATCAGGCATTTAAAACCGCTACCAGCGGTTACACCAAGGGGGTAATCTAGCGCTCGGAAAGCGTTCCACCCATAGGGGCGGCCATTGCTAACCAAGCCATCACCTGCTGTTAGCATCCCATTGACTCCCATTCATTTTTGAGTCACTTTGACAGTGAATAACTTTACATCAGAGACGTTTAAAGACTCTATTTGTCCATTGTTTATTTCTAAAGAAACACGACAATGCATAAAAGGCTCCATTACCTTGTATCTTACACTATTGCCCCGCAGAAGCTGTTTTTGTAAAAATAGGCTAACGATTGCGTCATAACCAACGCGACCCTGTCGCACAGTTGAGAAATTACCGTATAGACCTGAGGAGACGCTCGCAGGCAATCTTTTACTGTCTATGAGACAGTCGGGGGGACGTGGAGACATAAAGTCTGATAAAGTCAAGGGGGAAGAATGGGGAGAAGCCCATAGTGAGCCAAAAGCAACGGGAGAAAATATTTAAACAACGTGATTCAGCTTTCACTTTCCACATCCACTAGAAGACCTACAGCTGTCCGACAGGAGGCTCACGTCACATCTACGTCCTCAAGCTCCGTCTGAGCCTGCGCAGTTCGCTCAGCCATCAGGAAGTGAGTGCCCCTAGGTTGACTTCATTATTTCGCCGTTGACGTCAATGGGATCGCTCAGTCCATTTCTTTTACTGTCTATGGATTTCACAGGCGGATAGGATTTGTCATGACACTGGAGCTACTTCTCTCTGTTTATGTCTATGGCGGATCACGCAGGGACTGTGCTCCTCTGCAGCGGTACCTGCCAGTCTCGCTTGAAATAGTCCCAATATAAACACTTATTATAAGTGTACCATAATGATTCAGGGTTAGACAAAAACACGGTTTGGAAAATGAATTCATGTTGTACATTGTAGGGGCGGCAGGGGCTCAGTGGTTCATGTAGGTTGTCTACAAACCAGAAGGTTGGTGGTTCAATCCCCGGTTCCACCTGACCAAGTGTCGAAGTGTCCATGAGCAAGACACCTAACCCCAGCTGCTCCCGACGAGCTGGATGACGCCTTACATGGCTGACATCGCCGTCGGTGTATGAATGGGTGAATGTGAGGCAAAAATGTAAAGCGCTTTGGATAAAAGCGCTATATAAATGCAGTCCAGTCCAGTCCATTTACATTCTCATTATATAATTTTTGTAAATCTTAAACACAAAAAAAGTTACGGACAGCATCTTTAAACAACATAAAGCATACATTAAATGGTTAATTGTTTGAGAGGGTGGAAAGAGTGAATAAATTATTGTGCTTTTTCATGGCAGAAACTGTAAAAACTTGGTATCAGGGAGAAAAACTACACTTTTTTTCTAAAACAAGTGTACAGTATGATCCCTTTAAAGGTTGATTTTCAGCTCTAGTGAGTGTGTGTGTCGTGTCGACACAGTGATGGATTTATCGAGGTGCTGCAGGCCTTATTAGTGTGGGATGTTTCTCCAAGTGTGTAAGTTCAAGAATGTGATTGACAGTAACTCAATAGGGGGTTTCTTTTCCAGAGCTCACGGCTTTGATCAGCGATGGCGCGGGAAAACTTGGAGTTCTGTTCTCATCTCTGTCTCTCTCTTTCTCTCGCTGAATCCCAGTCAGGCTTGTTATCGTGTCGTACCGCAGTGTGTCCATCCGTGTGGAACTGTGTATGTGATGTGTAGTTGCCAGCATCCACTCGAGGGAAGCTCTTTCTGCTCTGGATTGGGGACATGTTACCGTATGCACAAATGCTACACTGACAGGAGAGGAAGTCAGGGTGAAAATACTTCATCATCCTCCTCAAAACTCTGTCATGGAGCACATTTACACACTCCGCTGCCCTCAGACTCGATTCGCAGTGTCACATAGTTTGTCTGTTTTAATTCAGTCTGATCATCTTTCGGGGACTCGAAACGTTGCTCCAGTACATAGCGGGCTACCGACTGCCTATATAGTCAACATCTTAAAGGGATAGTTCACCCAAAAATGAAAATCTGATTCCTCAAATAAAAGCCTGTAGTCAATTAAACGGCGGGCCTCTGATAGTGGCCGGAGGCATGGACAGCACAAACAAATAAAGGCCGGTCTTAAATTAAGGCTGGGGGAAAATGAGTGTGGATAATCTCCTAAGTGCCTTTTATTTAATGTGCATTCAAGTTCATTGTAATATACACTAGGGTTGTGCCGATGGACAATGGCTGACCGACATCACAATGGAGTGCAACCAGTCCTGTCCCATAGGACTCAGGCAGAAATCATGTTGATGGATGCGGTTATTAACGTTACTGTAGTATAAAGCAGAGCAGGACCGAGTGTTGTGGCGCTGAGCACGGCAGCCGGAGCGATTGTTGCCGAGCACATGGCTCGTGAGCAGTGGGACTTTTATTATGACGGGACACGGTCACCGCCGCTATTTTAGCTTTTCCAGTCATGAGTATGAGGTAATGCAGCTCTATTTATCATATTAGATGCATTTAAAAGTGTCATGAACTTGATTTTTTTTCTTTTTTTACTGTTGTCTGAGGTCAACTAATGACGTTCGTTTGGTTTTTACATTCAAAAACATCATAACTAATAAGTAATAGGCTGTCTCCTGAACGCTGGGTTTTGATGGGCGTGCAGCACTGGAGAATTGGAAGTAAACGCCCACGGCTAGGATTAGATAAGATGTGCATATTTAGTGAGCTTCAGCTCCCCTGTCAGTTCAGTGACATGAGAGAGGGAATGTTTTGAAAGCGGCAACCAGAATGATTCTCTCGACCACAGGGCTCATCAAACAAACAATGATTTATTTCTCATCCACCCACAATTGATTGATTATTTCACTATTTGAGATTCATCAGCCTGCCGATGGGTTAACGTTTTGGTAGCCTGTCTGAAAAACAAACAGCCCCGGGACTACTATTACATATAAAAAAGACGTGTTACTCACATTAGTGTGTTGCACAATTCCTGGTGGATCCAATATAGAACGCACAACATTGTGTTTTAATCTCAATATGTCTGCAAATCCAGCTCGACCTGAGACTTGTTTAAAAATGATTCCGCAGTTAAATGAAGCGATTCCAAATGCGTACAATGTCTTCCTCACGTGGAATATTGAATATTATCGTCATTGGTTGGGTTAGTAATGAAATTAGACTTTTTAAGTATTAAAAAAATGATGTAAAGAGTTATAGTAAAATAAAAGGTGCTTTAAATTGGACAACTTTTCTTAAGTGGAAGGAAGCTTTTTTTTTTCCTAACGTGCAACCTATAAGCACAGATGTGTCATTAGTTTGGTTAGTAAAATAACAAAATTATAGTTTTTAAGTATTAAAATAAAATATGTCAATATATATATTAAAATAAAAAGTGCTTAAAAGTGCACAACTCTTCTTAGGTGGAAGAAAGCTTTTTTTCTCACGTGCAAACAATAGCCCTAACTTATAGAAATTAAGCGGAATATACATTTTACATTTTTCAAACTGACTCAATGGTGGTTACCGATTAGGCTGCCGTAATTCTGACCCAAATTGCTTTGTCACCCTTCTGACTGTTGTTATAAATGGTGATCTTTTGCAAATGTTTTTAAAAAAAATCAATGATATCTGTCCACTGGAACGCTATTGCTTTTTATTTAAAACAAGTATTTTTCAAACAGATGGAATAAAAAAAAATGCAGGCCTGCCCCTAACAAAAGCCTGCTTCAAATAAAAGCCTGTTACCTTCTCCAGTTCAGGTAAATAAAGGCCTCGGTTTTTATTTGAGGAATTACTGTAGGCTATCTGCTTACCCCCAGGGCATCCAAGAGAGTGACTTTGTTTTTTCAGTAGAACACAAATTAAGATTTTTAACTCCAACCCTTGTAGTCTGTCAGTCGTATAATGCATGTGAATGGTACCACATGAGAGTATGAGAACTATGAGAGTAAAAAAACACATACAAATCCATATTAAACCCTGCAGCTTGGGACGACACATTGATGCCTTAAGACACGAACCGAGCGGTTTGTGCGAGAAACAGTATATCAATTTTACCTCTAATACACCCCAATGTCCAACAGCATCGATCATTTCTGGTAAGTGAGGTCAATGTACACGATCTGGCGTAGAGATACGCGTGAGAGATCACTTCCTACGCTTGCGTTAACTACACCAGATTGTGTAATGTGTACATTGTGTATTACCGGTCCGGTGAATATTCAAAATGATATTCAAAGTGCCCAAGAGCCAACTTGGAATGAGCATGTTGGTATGTATTTACAAAATGCTAATTGTCCCTTCTGTGTTTCCATACCTTCTTTTTTTTCTTTGAGCCAGGTCTGTCAACTTCACGGACGATGTGGGTCATCCCATCCTCGTCGCCAGTTATGTTATATCTTACAGATGTTCTGCTGTAAAAATACACAGCAGAAAGAGGCGAAAGGGAGCTCGAAAACTAACTGGCTGTCTTTATTATTCCAGAATAGCACAACATCTATGTGCCGTTCTTTTTACCAATACTAAATCACGTAACAAAAAAGAGGTATGGAAACACAGAAGGGACCATTTGCATTTTGTAAATACACAACACGTAATTCTTTAAAATGTAGCCTATAAGATGCAGTAGACCAGCTTGCCATTTTTAACAGGGTCATATAATAAAAAAATAAAATAAATTCCTTACACTTCAAAAATAAAACAGTTTGATGTACTATCTAGAAAAGCTTGATCCGAACAGAGCATTTAAAGAAACTAAACTGCACAAATTTCTTATTCATAGAAATGACAGAAACAAAAACTGGCTGTTTAACCACATGGATCAAAGCGAAGATGGAAAACATTCATGAAAAGCTAAATTATGTTCAAGAAACCTTGACAGTTACACTTTATTTTAAGGTGTCCATGTTACAGTGTAATTAAGCGCTGAGAAATGATAATTAACTGCATGTACTTACTATAAAGTAGGGTTAGGGTCAGATATGGTTTGGGGGGGGGGGGGGGGGGGTGAAATGCTGTTTCATGCATCCTGAGCTTTTTACACTGTTAAAGACTTGGATTCCCATCCTAAACATAGACAAAGTTTCAAAAACTAATGTTGGACGTTTGATGGAGTATTTCTGTGTTAAAAATACTCCTTCCAGTTTCTCACAAGTTTCAGAGAGTTTTTTTCGAGTATGGGTCGGCTTGACGTTAATAGAGCGGAAGGTCCTTGTATGGGCCGTACGGGCTCTTCTCCCGGTAGGGTGCGCGCGCGCGCGCGTGACTAGAGCGAGAGAGGAAATGCAAGCTCATAAACACTCCGCGCCACGCTCCACTTTATTCCTATGGGTGACGTCGAGCGACTTCAACGCTTCAGCACAGCATTCTGGGAAGGCAGCGCTGCATTTGAACCGATTTGAACACAGAAATGACGGGAAGCTTCACAACATCGCTTCAGTCGCGTCTCAAAGTGGATCTCTACAGTCACTGCTGTCAGGACTTCACCAAATCATACCAAAGAAGTATGTTTTTGACGGAGCGGTCCCAGCGATAAAGGTTCGGTCCTGCTTTGGAAGCAGCCGGTGAGTAAAACTGCTTCAAATGTCTGTGCTGTTGTCACATGAGTAAACATCAGTAAACGACACGATCGCGTGCTTCTACATTTAAATGCGCTAACGGACTCCATTGTTTGTATAACGTTACACTAGTCTGACGTGCAAAACCGTTTTGCTTGCTACTGCTAAGGTTTAGTCGCATACAATAGTCCATAAACCGAATCATGTCCTCATAAACTGCGAGTAAAGACACACAAATGTTGACAGGCCACTAAATACAGTACATACCACAGAGACGGACGTCCTGCTGTTGCTGTTTCTCCTGTTCAATTTATTTCAGTCTCCGAATGATTCTGGATCATATCTATTAGCTGAGATCGATAGCGATGGGTTCCTCCACGCTTGAGGACGTCACCGCTTTGTGCACATTCGTCATTCTTTAGCTCCGCCCACACGATACGCCTCCAGGCGCTAGTTTTTTTCCGGAAAGACTCGGTACAGCCCATATTTCTTTTATAAATATGATAAAACTAAAGATTTTTCTGAGATATGAAGGATGCAATACTACTCTATAGGTACTCAAGATTGACATGAGATTGACTGAAGCTGAGTGTTTCACCCCCCTTTAAGGTTAGTTGCATGTAATTATGCATAATTCATGCATAGTGTATTTGCAACATGTGTAACATTGATTGGACACTGTGAAAAAGTTTTACCACCTTGACTAACATTGCAAGTGGACTTACTATAAGTGGGAATAAAAAATAACATGATTAAAATGGCCGCTTTAATAACGTCTGGCTGTGTTTGCAGAAGCAGGCGGGAGTATCAGTGGATGTTCTCAGTCTGTAATATTGATGGAAAAATGTAGGACTTATTCATTTGAGTCTGAGTTCAGCTGGGGTTTGCATATGACACTCAATCTTTCAGTAAGAGGAAGAGGGAGAGTGAAAAACTGCAGGAAAGAGTGAGAATCCTTGCCACTGCGGAAAGATGTATTATATATGAAATATTATATAATAGAAGCCTGTATATAATATATTAAGTAACACACATACATATACATCTCTGCATGCTGTCAAGTCAAACAATGTGATTTATTTGATTGAATGTGGGGATAAAATCTGTAGCTGAACACAGACTTCTGGCATAAATTCATCTACAGTAACTTTATCCCTTCCTTAAGAGAGTTTGATTGACAGGTGTCAAATGCATCAGCATTTCTCAGCGATTAGCAAATGTGATTTGTCTGGTAATTGTTTTAGGAATATGACATAATGTAAGAATAGTCGTCTGACTCGCGCTGACTTGAGCTAATCAAATCAAAGTGATGTAAACAGATTAGCATAGTTTTTGCCTTTATTGTTCATAAATCTAACTATGTATTGAACATCTGAACTCATATCGCTGTTGTTGGGAGTGTAGGATGGCGAGAGCTTATTCCGGGCTTGATTTGTGATGTACTGGTCTAATCTTGTCTGTGTGTTTCTTGAATATTTCATATCTTTTAATATCACACACAGATGAAAGTCAAATTTGTGATGCAAAACTCTGTGTGTGTTTTGGAAATTCAACTCCCTGGTTGGTTTGTTGATCAGATGTTATGAGACCAGCAGCCTAAACGCTTTTTAAAGTTTAAATTAGTTTTAAAATAAGTATTCATGTAGTGGTGTGGTATAATGGATATTGGAGACATGCACAAATCATGTTCTGGAAAGACCTTTGAGAGACTGAGACCAGAATGGCGTCAACATTTTCCATTATTTCAGCCAAAATACCATAGTCACAAAAAATCTGTAACAAATGAAACTTTCAAGGGGTCACACAGAAAGTGTGGTGGTTTATAAAATTAATGAGCTCAGTGGAGACTTTTTGTAATGTCTTTTCCCTGCGCATTACTATTTTTTTGTGGATCTTAAAGGGGCAGTTCAACTAGACTGAAAATGAAAGTCAATGGGGTCCAGTTGTTTTCTGAACAACATATAGTTTAAATAGTTTCAGTTTCAGTTTCAGTTTATTAGATGATAACCCCTTGAGATGAAACATCTCGTTTTCGAGGGGGTCCTCAAAATAACATCAGACAATTACATTCTCACACATACAAAAACTCTTCCACACAAACAACCACCCCAATCCGTCCCCCCTCTGACCACAAAATATTCATATAAACAGCATAAAGTAATTACAATTTCAAAAACAAAATATTACAGGAGAGAACCATATTTGAGAGCACCGTATTTGATTAAGTCACCAAGAACAAACAGAAAGATACATATAACCCAAGTATACAAAAAAAATAAAATAAAAAAATAAATAAATAAATAAAATAAAATAAAAAAGTAATAAATTAAATTAGTAAAATTAATAATAATAATAGATAAATAAATAGACCATATATAATTCATCTCATATAGAGAAACATTTACAATGATCACATGATTGTAAATAAGCTAACAGAGCTGTCTTAAAGAGTGGAAATAGTCATCAGAACTTCTTCTTTTTACTCTGCAGAAGAAAAAAAGGCACACAAGTTTTTTTATTTTTGGGTGCACTATCCCTTTAAGAAGTATTCTAACGTATATTTATTCTTTTTTTTTTAAACTTATTTTTTCATGCATAATTTTTAAACTGCAGCAAAGGTGCACGCCGTTTGACAATTTACCCACAATGCCATCTGTTTCTCGTCTTCTAGGTAACATCGAATGCTTTTGTTAAATCTGAAGCGTGACATGCCGCATTTACTGTGAAGTTCTTCTGCTCACTTCCATTCTCTGCATCTGTTATTGCTTTTGTTGAGCATTCGCTCATAATGCGCAGTCTGAAATGGGTTTTTCAGAGGAACGTTGAGCTTTGAAGCGCCGTGAGTTTGCTGTCTGATGGAATGAGGGAGTTCATCTTTGTTTGTAATGATGTTTATGTTTTGAGAGTGTGAGTTGTTGGTGACAGCCGTTTTTGTTGTCTCAGATAATGAGGATGGAAAACAGCCCTCTGTCACTGCATCTTCTGTGTGTGTGTGTGTGTGTGTGTGTGTGTGTGTGTGTGTGTGTGTGTGTGTGTGTGTGTGTGTGTGTGTGTGTGTGTGTTTGTGTGTGTGTTTATGCACTGCATCTGGTCCCTGTTTAAAACCGCAATTACTAAATTACACTGTGTAGACTTTTCCAAAACATATGAACATTAAATGTACACAGAAACACAGAGAGAGGCCGTTTTAATAGCTCCAGTGTCACTTTTTGCGTTTATCAGCCTCTGTAATATCAATCATAAAACACAAGCAGAGCACAATCCTGTGTAAAATATTCAAAAAACAATTTGGATGCAAGGTCATATTAAAGCACCCCTATTATGCTTTTTCAGATATTACCTTCCATGTAGTGTGTAATACAGCTGTTTATTTGCGGTGTTTAGAAGCATGCAAGCGCAACTCAGTCGTCATTATAAGCCCCACCCACCGACTCTATACACGATGTGATTGGCCTGACCAGAGTTTGGTTTTTACAGCTCAGAAGTGTATTGAGAGTTGCTAGACGACGCTCGCGGCAGATTAGATGTTCTGCCGCTAGGGTGTGTTTTCCACCAGAATGAACCAGGTGCTAGTTCAGAGCCAGTGCTAGTGTCAGTTCTAAGTTGGTTCGACTGACGAGCCTTTAAGAACCGGTTTGGCTTTCCACAGGCTAGAGAGCCAGCACAGAGCCAGGTCTTACGTCACTGTATACGTCTTATCTCTCTTAGCAACGCTAGCGAGTCAGTGGAAAATACAAACACACCAGGCTTGTTTGAGATGCATCGCCGCTGCGATGGATCGGACTTGTTTGCTCAGCACATCCCGCAGATGCTTGATTGGATTAAGTTTTGGGGAATTTGAAAGCCAATCAACACCTCAAACTCGTTGTTGTGCTCCTCAAACCATTCCGGAACCATTTGTGCTTTGTGGCAGGAGCATTATCCTGCTGAAAGAGCCACAGCCACCAGGGAATACCGTTTCCTTTAAAGGGTGAACATGGTCTGCAACAATGCTTAGGTAGGTGGTAAGTGTCAAAGCATCACACTGCCTCCGCCGGCTTGCTTTCTTCTCATAGTGCATCCTGGGGCCATGTGTTCCCCAGGTAAATGACGCACACACACCCGGTCATCTACGTGATGTATAAGAAAACTTGATTTGTCAGACCAGACCGCCTTTTTTTTCATTGCTCCGCGATCCAGCTCTAATGCTAACATGCCCACTGTTGGTGCTTTTGGCGGTGGATGGGGGTCAGCATGGGCACCCTGACTGGTCTGCGACTGCAGCCCCATACACAACAAACTGATGCACTGTGTAGTCTGTCAGAACCAGCATTAACTTCTTGAGCAATCTGAGCTACAGTTTCTTGTCTGTTTGGTCGGACCACACGGGCCAGCCTTCGCTTCCCACGTGCATCAATGAGCCATGACCCAATGAGTTTCCCATGACCCTGTCACCGGTTCACCACTGTTACTTTCTTGGACCTGAGTTTTTCCTGCCTGTTCTGAGAGTTTTGGATTAAAGACATTTTGTATTATATTTTCCTGCTTTGTGCACTTAGTTCTGAGCAAACACCCGTGACACAATGTATATTATGAGAAAATGAAAGTAATTTTGACCTTGGATGCATGTAAACCTATTGTAGGAGACTCCAAAACACAATTAGGAGTCTTTAAAATAGCATAATGGGGCACGGTTCTTACAAATGATGCTTGTGCTTCATGAATGAGACCTTGGCTTCAAACAAATACAGAAGGCAGTTTTATTGTTGCTCTTTTATAGCTCTGAAAACTTAATAAGGGTTCTTAATTATGTTTAAGTATCAACTTTGTCTAAGATGTTTCTCTTAAAATTGATTTCTGGAAACACAACTGAGTCGATAGTTGTCTTGCTATAAAATGAATGAGAAGCAGCTCAGATCATTTCAAGAATTTGATGAGAAATCATTGAGTTCACGTCGAGATCTTTAATTGAGTTTTAATTGCAGACAGCAAATCAAATCCATTTGAGACATTGATATCTGACAAGCAGGAGATTTACGATGAAGTCTCAATTTGTTCTCTATTTAATCTCGGTGCTCTCTAGGTGATATTGACGAGATCTCTTTTTTTCTATTCTTATGAGGAATAGAATCGGACCACACGGGCCAACGAATAGAAGACAGCTTTACTTTCAGAAGGAATGTTTTTAGCGTGCTTCTGACCCAAATTTTCTTTTGGGAACAAAAGCATCTCCGGGGGGTTGATAAATTGATAAATAATCATTTTGAAGCATCGTCTAAAGAAAAAACACTTTTGTTACCCTTACAGAAAAGTATTTTAGCAGTAATGGTGTCCAATAATCATTCTATAGTATATTTTTGCTATCTATATATATATATATATATATATATATATATATATATATATATATATATATATATATATATATATATATATATAATGTATATATAGTACAGGCCAAAACTTTGGACACATTACTATTTGTCATGTTTTTGAAAGAAGTTTCTTCTGCTCATCAAGCCTGCATTTATTTGATCAAAAATACAGATTTTTTTTTTAAATATTGTGATATATTATTACAATTTAAATAATTGGTTTTCAATTTATTATACTTTAAATGATCATTTATTTCTGTGATCAAAGCTGAATTTTCAGGATCATTCCTCCAGTCTTCAGGGATCATGATCCTTCAGAAATCATTCTAATATTCTGATTCATTTTCAAAGTTGGAAACAGTTCTGCATCCTAATATTTTTTCATAACCTGTAATATTTTTTTTATAATACTTTGATGAATTAAAAGTAAAAAAAAAAAAAGAATAATAAAAAAAAAAAAGAAGCAAACGTTTTAAAAGTAGAAATCTTTTATAACAACAACATACACTACTGGTCAGTAATTTGGGGTCAGTCACTTTTCTTTCTTTTTTTGAAATAAATGAAATGTGTTAAATTGATAAAAATTGATAGTAAAGGAGATTTATATTATTTGAAAATGTTTTTATTTTGAATAAATGCAGTTCTTTTGAACCTTTTATTCATTTAGGCAGCAGAACTGTTTCCAACACTCATAATAAATCAGAATATTAGAATGATTTCTGAAGGATCATGATCACTGAAGACTGGAGGAACCATCCTGAAAATTGGTATATATATCTATCTATCTATACGTACGTACGTACGTACGTACGTATGTATGTATGTATGTATCAATAATAACTAAAAACGGCCAAAAGTATTTTATGGTTTGGGTTAGTCTATAGTTTATAATTAGCTTATTTAAGAACAATAGAAGTCAAAGGGAAGTACACACGTGTGTGTCCAGACAGGGTCCAGCTGAGCTTTAGTCATGTGTCATGTATGATGGATGAGTGTTCACATGAGTGTTCATTAGAACAAACACAGCTATTGTCTGTATTTAAATGAGCATGTGTTGGGCAGATAATGAACACGGTGTAAACACATATACACACACACACACGTATACGGCTCGATCTGGTTGCTCCTGATAGCTTTGAAGTGCCGGCTGCTCTTGGCGGTGTGTGTCCTCACGCTGGGTCAGTAATTAAATGTGATATTTATCATAGTGCTGTGTGTAAATGATGAGTCTGGGGACGAGTGATAAACACTGTTGATTATAAGAGCTCATCCACGCTGCTTTGCCTCTCCTTGACTTTGTGTGTAATGCACTCACAAATGCACACAAACACACACAGGACGTGGATTGCTGGAGTGCCGTGTGTCTTTTCTGTTTGATCTATGATCGGATTAATTACCTCTGCTCTTATTAAAGGAATATTCAGGGTTATTTTAGACTAAATGTTTTATCGACAGCATCTGTGGCCTGCTATTTGAGTTTTATTTATTGCTTGTAGTACTTTCTGCAAGGGAAGAGACAATATTTGTACATTTTTAATATATTCATATTAAATATAGTATTATTTCTAGCTATTTTCAATAGTATTATATATTAGATTTTAGCATAGATTTTAATGATATTGCATCAATGCTTAGACCCTTTCTACTTATTCATTCATTCAGTCTGTCAGTCTGATTCTTGTGATACATTTTTGTAGGGGCAAAGAGACAATATTTATGAATGATTAAATATTATAAATTAATATAATACTGAGATCCTTTTTAATTTTATTCATTTATTTTAAAATATGACATTTTATAATATGACTTTTTGTAAGGGTACATAGAATAAATATTTAAAAATGATTAATGTACTAATTAAATTATAATTCTTATAATAATATTAATTCAGTTGATTATTAAACATATAATATATTGATATATCAATATACATTTTTCCCTCATGCTATCACATCTTTTTTTCAATTTTTTTATTTATTTAATAATCTTACACTCATATTGTTAATATTATTCTGTGTAAATTTGTTATATTATGTTAATATAGTAATATTAATATTAATAATAACAGAATTAATGAAGAAGCAGCTTGTGTGAGTGATATTTGACAAAAGCGAAGGCAAGATGTGCGATTTTCAGTTTCAAACTGACGCAGCGGTTCATTGCCCCAGACTCCCATTATGAATTCATAGTGTAAACGACTTCTGTTCATTTTTACAAACTGAGGGAATATTTTCTGTAGTGTCTGACGGCTTGTCACAGATGCCATCGATAGAGGTTAAGTTGTATTTAACCTGGAATATTCCTGCTGTACTGGACCGTTCACTGTTCATCAATAATACACTCACAAGCTCCGGAAGGTTAAGCTGATAAACGTGACCCCTCTCGCTCTCACTCATCGTGTTGGAAAGGTCCCAGCTTGGTCTTTAAGCCCCATTATTAAGAGAGTTAATCATCTGAACCAACACTGGACCCTTTGGCACCTGAGAGGTGAGACGATAGAAGAGGACTGGAGAACAGCCAGCCAGAGAGAGAGAGCGAGAGAGAGAGCGAGAGAGAGAGCGAGAGAGAGAGAGAGAGAGAGAGAGAGAGAGAGAGAGAGAGAGAGAGAGAGAGAGAGAGAGAGAGAGAGAGAGAGAGAGAGAGAGAGAGAGAGAGAGAATTCTGCACTTTTGGAGCATTTCCCCCCCCCCCCACCCCCCTTATAATATTAGTCAAGGTTTCTTATTCCATAATTCAGTTTTCCATGATGATTTTCCACCCTTTCTCTGACCTTTACAAGTGCTCTCTGCATTTGAGCTTGACGTGAAATTGTGCTGCTTACATGAAGAGGGATTTTATCTACAAAACAACTCATCTGTCCATCAAATCAGTCATTTGTTTGTTCACTGTCATTTCTTCATTCTTTCATTGGTTGGTTTCATTCTTAATCTGTAGGGTTTAAAGGTATACTCCACCGCTTTTTCATATTAAACTATCTTAGTCCCTTAACTAAGCCGAGTTGATACATACCTCTGGAATCGCTCTGACGCGCAGTGACGATCTGATAGCACACTAAGCCCAGTTCATTCATTATGGTACAAAACAGAGATCGAGTTAGAAGCGACCAAACACCTCTACGTTTCCCCTATTTAAATACAGTTACGCGAATAGTTGAACGACCTAGTATGGTGACACAAAATAAAACGTGGCGCTTTTATGGGAATAGTTTTATTGGACATTTTTTACCATTCTACTAGAAGCGCATTTGTGAGGTCAGACACTGATGTTGGAAGAGAAGGCTTGGCTCACAGTCTCTGCTCTAAATCATCCCAAAGGTGATCTGTTGGGTTGAGGTCAGGAGGTCCCAGTTCATGTCCCAGTTGGAGCATGAAATTGTCCAAAATGTCTTGATATGCTGAAGCATTAAGAGTTATTTTCACTTGAACTAAGGGGACAAGCCCAATCCCTGAAAAACAACCCCACACCAAAATCCCCCTCCACCAAACTTTACACTTGCAGTCAGGCAAGTACTGTTCTCCTGGCAACAGCCAAACCCAGACTCGTCCATCAGATTGCCCGACAGAGAAGCGTGATTTGTCACTCCAGAGAACACGTCTCCACTGCTCTAGAGTCCATTGGCAGCGTGCTTTACACCACTGCGTCTGATGCTTTGCATTGCACTTGGTGATATAAGGCTTGGATGAGCTGCTCGGCCATGGAAACCCATTCCATGAAGCTCACTATGCTAATCTGAAGGTCACACGAAGTTTGGAGGTCTGTAGCTATTGCAGAAAGTTGGTGACTTCTAAGGACTGTGCGCCTCGGTATTCGCTGACCCCGCTCTGTTACCCGGCTTACCACTTCGTGGTTGAGTTGCTGTTGTTCCCATTTGCTTTCAGTTTGCTATAATACCACAAACAGTTGAGCGTGGAATATTTAGTATTGAGGAAATTTCAGGAATGGACTTATTGCACAGATGGAAACCTATCACGGCACCACGCTTGAGTTCACTGAGCTCCTGAGAGCGACCCATTCTGTCACAAATGTTCGTAGAAGCGTCTGCATGCCTAATGCTTGATTTTATACACCTGTGGCCATGGAAGTGATTTCACCTGAATACAATGATTTGGAGGGGTGTCCCAATACTTTCGACAATATAGTGTATGTTATACACTGGAAAAAAATTGGAGTGACGTTTACTTTAAAAAAAGCTAGGCAACTTTTTCCACACAGAAAGTGCTTGTAATCTTTACTCGGGCTATTCAAAATACACAAGTAAATTGCACTGGCAATACTCCTCTATAGATTGTAACTTTCACTCAGATTACCATTGCATCCAATTACAAAACCCAAGTGAACATTGCTGATATTTCTTAGAATAATATTTCAAAATGTATAATTTAAAGATCTTATGAATAATTATGTAATTAATTTATTGAAGTAATTTAACAAAATTCATCTCACACCTTCACACAAAAAAGGTTGGCAAAGTCATTAATTTATAAAACACAAAATAGTATAGTATCATAAATCGGACCGTGTCGTGCCTAAAGATTACCGCCCCTACTTTAGGTGTGTTTAAGGCCTTTAGTTTAAGAGTATCAGTTTTGTTTGTTTTATAGAGTAAATAACAAAAGGGCATAGATCCTGTTTGTGCATATAAGATTAATCAGGGATTTGAATAAATGAATCATCTCAGCAGTTCATTTGTACCATAATAACATTTGCAAACACAACACAGACCCAAACAAAACAGACACAGCCCATCATTAGATACCATGGCTGTGCCGTGACCCGTTAATGGAAGGTAATGTACCCTACAGAGTGTTAATTTGGGGTGAAACGAACTGTGTGTGTGCGTGTGTGCGTGTGTGCGTGTGTGCGTGTGTGCGTGTGTGCGTGTGTGTGTGTGTGTGTGTGTGTGTGTGTGTGTGTGTGTGAGAGAGACAGTCAGATAAGAGTTATGAGCTGGTCTGCGTGCCATCAGACGGGTCAGCGGGCATCTAATGGAGCCATTCTATAATACTCTGACGCTCGTGCAATGACTTCTTATTGTGTGTGTGTGTGTGTGTGTAAGTGTAATGCTAGTATCCGGTAGATGTATTGATGACTCCAGGGATCGATAGGTCCTGGGTTGCGATCCATCCATTATGTGCACGTGTGTGTCTGTGCTGTTGGAGATCTGTGCATTTGTGCTCTAAGTGAAATTGTGCTGTAGACAGGAACTGATTGAAGTGATTTTATATTTTACAAAACAACTCATATGTCCATCATTTCAATTGTTTGTTTGTTCATTTGTTCATTTATTCATTCATTACTGTGTTAGATATTATGTTCATTCTTTTGTTTGTTCATTCATTCAGTCAGACTTGATCTGTTCCCTTATCTTTGTTCTTTGATTCATTAGGGTTGATTCATCCATTCACTCATGTTGATTCATTAGTGTTGATTCATCCATTCACTCATGTTGATTCATTAGGGTTGATTCATTCATTCACTCTTCATCCATTCACTCATGTTGATTCATTAGGGTTGATTCATTCATTAACTCTTGTTTATTTATTAGGGTTGATTCATTCATTCACTCATGTTGATTCATTAGGGTTGATTCATTCATTCACTCATGTTGATTCATTAGGGTTGATTCATTCATTTTTGAATTCGTTCATTCGTTTTTTGATTGATTAAAGTGTTCATGTTCATTGATTTTTGTTCATTCATTCAATCTTGTTTGTTTGTTAATTTATCTGTTTATTCATCTATTCATTCTTGCCTTGGTTCATTCATTCACTCATTCATTATTTTGTTAATTCACAATAGATTTGTTTGTTCATTCGCCACATTCATGTGCTTGCTCATTCAATACTTTGTCCATTTATAAGTGAATTTCTTTATACATAATATCTAATTTGTTCATTCGTTTGTTCATGTATTTTTATTAGTTCATAGTCATGTTTAATTGTTTGTTTATTTATTTATCAATCTGTTCATTCATTTAATAGTCCATTCCCTCAGAGCAAAGAGGACGAATGATAGAGAGAGTATAAGAGAGATCTCAGAATGTCATGTTTATTTTAACTTGGAGGCTAAAAATAACCAGCAGTTACTCCATTAACCAGGGATCAGTTCGAGACAACCGTGAGATCCTGTTTCATAATGAGAGCCCAAAACAGTCCTGCACCAGAGTCGGTGTGTGAAGCCTCTCTGGCCCCTGAACACACTCAGCAGACGGGAATTATACCACGCTTCGAGGAAACTGACATTTGGGAATAAATTGGCGTAATGGGAGTTTCTGTTACAAAAGTTTATTCTGCGATTATTGAGAGATGTGTTATTGATTCTAAAACTAGTCATTTATACTCATTTCTTACGATGTACTCAAGCATACAACATTTTGGGGTCGGAAAGTATGTTCTTTTTATGTTTTTGAAAGAAGTTTCATGCTCACCAAGCCTGCATTTATTTGGTCAAAAATACAGTAAAAACTGTAATATTGTGAAATATTATTACAATTTAAAATAACTGTTTTCTACAGAAATATATTGATATAATATATTGATATAAATATGTTGAATATATTGTATAATGTAATTATTAATTACATTAACTTCCCCACAGGAGATCCACCAATAGCAAACCACAACCATTCCAGCCCCGTCCTATTTTTTTTTCTTGTTCGAGAAACATTTTCACTCGGCTGTACGTCACAGTAGGGAAGGAGTCACCACTTCCATTTCGTGCTGTCTTTAAGGTTCACCTTGTCTGTGTTTTTTTTCCCCAGGTGATGATGATTTCCTGTTGGGGTTGGGTGAGCTGCCAGAAACCTTCCCCAGCGACCCGCCGGAGCCTCTCCCGCACTTCCTGCTGGAGCCGGAGGACGCTTACATCGTCAAGAACAAGGCTGTCAATCTCTTCTGCACGGCCACACCGGCTGCACAGATCTACTTCAAATGCAACGCCGAGTGGGTCCATCAGAGAGAGCACACCATAGAGGAGCGGGTGGACGAGACGTCGGGTCAGTCACACACACACACACACACACACACACTTCATTCACCATCACTCTCGTTTATGGCTCGGAAACATTATGGCCTTTTCTGAGTTGCAATAAAAAACGTGATAGCTCTGGTTTATTCATGGTTTCCATTGCTGAAGGTGCTGCTAGAGAGACAGATAACCTCCTCCCTGACACATACGGGTTTGTGTATTATTTATGTAATGTTATCAGAGCTCTCTATGAAGGCTTCTTTTATATGACTGCTATATGGACACTGAGATTAAGTCTAGTCACCAAAAACTATGGCCAGAGTCACAACCTAGATGATTGACCATCATTTAATGTCAACTCACATAATATAGCACTTTAGATTTTGTTTTAAAGCAGCTTCATGGTGATACGCAGGAAAATAAGTTGCAAAATTCATTCATTATTAAACAAATCCGCTGTGAAGCAGCTCAATAGAAGACAATAGTTGCATTATTCATCTCAATTTAGTTAAATGTTGATCAGTTCAGTTTAATAACAGAGTTAACATTGCAGAAGTCATCAAATATGAAAGAAATTCAATTTATCTACAGCGTAAAGTGGCTCTACAAAAGACAAAAGTGTCATTATTCATCTCGGTATAGCTCACTGTTTCAATTCAGTTCAGTTACAGTGTCAGTGTTGCAAAGTTAATATTCTGTTTGCATCATTGATCATTATTTTTCTGTTCGTCCCAGTGAAGCTGCTTTGAAACGATCTGTATTCTTTAAAGCACTTTAGAAATAACGGTGACTTGACATTATTCGCTGCAAATTTTGTTCTCTTCCAATAGTGGCAATAACTTATGGAATATGAATTGTCTTCTAAACATAAGATGCAAAAGAAACAAGATTGCATGTAAATTAAGTAGATAAATAATAAGATATTCACTCTCAGTGCTGGGTAGTAACTGATTACATGTAATCTGGATTGTGTAATTGGATTCCAAAAATGTAATACTTCTAATTAGATTATATTACATAATCATAATCAGATTAAAATTAATTTTCTATTGATTATGATTAGATGTTATTCTCACAACGACAGTAAATTATTCAAAATTCATTGATTCCACTATTTTGCTATATTTATTTTAAATGTTCCTTTCTATGAAATTCTTCTGCTTATGTACATCCAGAAGGTCTTCAAGGTTTGTGGAATTGCACACACAGCATTTGATCACTGGATTTACATAAATTATTTCACAAGAAGTGTTTTCTCAGCATTACACATCTAATCAACTCCTGATTAATACATTAATTATTATTTGAATTATTGCTCAGTGAGTCATTTAACCATGTATTACTTTCTCTGGAAGGCTTCTGTCTTTCAAACACATTATAAGGTGAAAATTCACATAATTTTTACATAATTTACCTGCAGTACAGGAATTCCCCATTCATTTAAAAAGGGTCTTTTTTTGTCGCAGTCCTGTGACTAAAACAGTATGAAATGACACTGGAAACAGCATGAGCTCAATTCCCAGGGGATTTGCATTGTTTATCCTTTTGATCTTTCATTAAAAAAAAGTAAAAATCATAAAATTCTAACCTTTCAAAAACAATTGCAATTGGGAGGGGGAAATCTTATTATGAAATGGTTTTCTCAATTATTGGCACCTCTAGAAATCCTTATGAGTAAAATATCTCTGAAGTATATTCCCATTGATGTTTATGTTTGTTTAGCACACCAGGATGACTATGAACAAAAAACTGTCCAGCCGTGACGTCTTGTTTCACAGGAGTATAAATGAGGAAACACAAAGGTCAAATTTCCGTAATCATTCATCTCAATGAGTAAAAGCACAGAATATAGTTCTGATGTGCAGCAAATGATTGTTGAGCTTCACTAAATAGAAAGTAACTGTAGGAAAATAGCTAAAGCATTGAAAAACCCCATTTCCACAATCAGGGCAATAATTAAGAAGGTCCAAAAAACTAAAGATGTTACGAATCTGCCTGAAAGAGGACGTGTCCTAATGCACGAGAGGAGGAGAGTTTGAGTGGACAAAGACTCTCCAATGATCACAGATGGAGAATTGCAGAGATTAGTTGAGTCTTGGGGTCAGAAAGCATAAAAAAATAAAATATATATATAAAAAACACCAAACAACCCCTTTATCACCACATGTTGTTTGGGAGGGTTTCAAGAACAATCCCTCGTGCTCATCCAGAAACAAACTCCAGCATATTCAGTTCAGACACGACTGGAACTTCCAATGGGATCTGGTTCTGTGGTTAGATCAAACTATAAAAATAGTTTTTTTGGCAGCAAACCAAATAAAAAGTAAAAAGGTACCCCATGCGCATGGTTAAACGTACTGTTGGCCTATTTTTTGGCTAGTCCTGGACATCTTGTTCAGATACATGGTATAATGGATTCGAGCAAGTACCAGCAGATAAAAAATCAAACCTGACGGCCTCTGCTAGAAATCATATAATGCATGGGCGTCGGAAGCAAATAAAAAGTGGGTGGGTCAGTAGCGGCTAAGGCAAAATATGATTGGTGAGGAAATTGTTTGTGGTGCGTTTGAGGCCATATCCCTTTCCTATACCAAAAAAGACCTCAAACCAGTCAATACCAATAGTCTAATAAAAAGGCTATATTCATTTAACTGCCATAATCAACAGTTTCATAGATAATGATAATGAATAAATTCCATGTTTTTTATGCTCCGTGTCCAGACAGAAAAAGTGCCGTTTACTAAATGATTAATTGGGCCAGACAAAATTACAGAAATCTCTGTAGAGTAGGGGTAATACGCATGGCATGAAGTTTTGAGGCAAATCAATCATAGGTTCGAATCTGCCTTTTGCCAAACTCGCTCTACTCCCTTTCCCCATCACATATCAGATCGGAAAGGTATTTCTTTTCAATTAAAAAAGAGAAAATATTAGAAAAGGGAGTAGAATATAATTATAATTATATTATAATTATATATAATTATATATTATATATAATTATATTATAATATAATTATATTATATTATATTATAAAGCGTTTAACATGTTTAGTAATAAGTTTCTTAATAAGTTTCTCGGTTAAAGGGTAGTCAATATAAGCAGCCGTGCTGAATTAGAGACGATAAAAGTGAGTGGGTCCAATATCATTGGTCTTAAAAAGTGGGGGGGTCTTGTCCCACCCACACACAATGGTTCCGACGCCCATGATATAATGGGCCGTAGTTGGATCTTCCATCAGGACAACGATCAAAAACAAACATCAAAATCAACACACAAATGTGTCACTGGGCACAAAATGAAGCTTCTGCCATGACCATCCCAGTCCCCTGACCTGAACCCTATAGAGAATGAGTGGAGAACTGAAGAGGTTTAGTATGGAGGAATGCTCTCTGATCTCTTTTCAGGTGTTCTCCAAACTCATCAGGCATTATAGGAGAAGACCCAGAAAAGGATGGAATATGATGTTGCAATAAATGTGGCCTACGTGAACTAGAGAAAAACATTTATTTCATAGCCCCCCCAACTCCCCACTTTTAATTATTTTACTTCTATGAAAGGTTAGAGTTTTGTGAAAGATTTTTGAATGATAGGTCAAAAGGATAAACAATGCAGATTTATTTTTACAGCCGCTTCTGCTCATATTTACTAAGGGTGCCAGTAATAGTGGAGGGCACTCTATACCTTCAATTCAATGCAAGTTGAGATAAAAGCATTCGCCAAATGCATAAATGTCCTTTTTGTATACCGTGAGAACAGAATACAAAGTAAAAGCCAGTTTTGGTGATATTAAAAAGCTAATATGCTACAATTCATAGTTGAAAAGTAAAGCAGTGCTTAGGAGCACCACAGCTAAAATGTTTATATATAATACATCATGTTTAAATGAGTGTGTGGAGGAATTAATTGAAATCATTCAATTGTCAGAATTTTTTTTTAAAAGTTGCTCGTCTGGGTTTTTATTTTATTTTTGTGTTTTATATATATATATATATATATATAAAAAAAATATATATATATATATAAAAAAAAGAAAAAGAAAAAAAATGATATATATATATATAAATTTTTTTTTCTTTTTCTTTTTTTTTTCTGAAGCAAGCCTATTTAAATCTGCATATTTGTGATATTTACCCTGAGGGCTTTTTTTTCTTTCTTTTTTTTCTTTACATTTTATAAATTCAGTTTCCCCAATCTTATTAAATGTATGCTTCATCTTTCATTGTAAATGTTTACATTTGATCAATAAATTAGAATAATAAAACAATATAGGGCTGTTGACAGTCAAACAAAATAATTTACACTGAAAAATTATAATTGCATCGAATAATGTTATGAGGTTGTAAATATATTTTGAATATACAAATAAGAAATGTCGGAAAGAATGATTCTTTAAACATGGCACTAAACCGCCAGTAGGTGGCGGCAGGTGACCGTCTCAGTGAGTGAGTCTTTGAGTCGTTCATTCAAACGATTCGTTCAAACGGCTGATTCGTTAAGAATGAGGCAGTTGTTTATGAATGAGTCATTGAATCTTTGACTCAACCGATTCGTTCAAAATGCTGAATCATTCATTGATGGAGCACTGCTACTGTGAGTCGCGCTGTAGTTCTGCTGTGATCTTTGTTTGGAGCCATTCTCGCTGCTGAGATAGAACAAAAAAGTCAATATTGCGTCTAAAGGGTAAGTGACTTGATTTGAACTGTTTATTGAACTGTTGTATGAAATCAATGCCGCGTTTTTAACTTTTGTGTATGGTGCTGCACTGTGTTGTGATTTCACCTCGAGATGCAGGCAGCGCGAGCCCCAACCGCACAACCTGTTACTGTCAGTAACATTGTACAACGTACATTATTGTCCACCATCAATCGCCATTTACACTAAATTAAATAAAAATAAAAAAAAAGAATTCTCTTGTTTAGCTGATTGCTTCGTTATTTTTGACGTTTTAATCTGGCTTTTTCATTTGCCCCTTTTTCAGCTTCTTTACGTTTTTGCGCCTGTCACGTGATGCCAACTCTCGCGAGACAAATAAGCAACCGCAGCTTCAAAAACAAGCCCAATATTATATTATTTATTATCATCAATATAATTTATAATCAGTATTTTTTAAGCAATAAATGAGCCTGCAGCATATTAAACTAAAATCTCTCTGCGTTTGAAAAGCAAAAACAGATGTGATTTTATAGGATTAATAATGTGCACATTTTTACGCTCTATGATTGGGACACAGACAAGCAAAAGCTCTGCAATAAAGCCACATATTTATAATAAAATAAAATCGAACCATACCTACTGTTATTATTATGTTTATATAGCATATATATATATATATATATATATATATATATATATATATATATATATATATATATATATATAGTGTAGTAGTAAGTATAGTATTATATATAATATATATAGTAGCCTGTAACATACATTATAAAACATTTTATCTCCATCTCTGTACATCTCAGTTGGTTGCATTTATTGTTTGTAAAAATGTTTATGTCTATTTACGTCTACTAACTATCATTACGTGCATTTATAACATCACACGCCTGCACGCTGAACAAGATTTTTCTTCAATGAGGGGAAGGAGGAGGTGGGATGTATGAGGACGAATTACTACAGCACTTGTATTGTTGAATTTGGCTCAATGTATTGGACAAAACAGCGACCATAAATGTACAGAAACAAAGTTGCTTATCATATTTTCCTACTCGCCAAAAACCACGTGTTATACACAGACTTGGCAACTATGGTGACAGCAGTTACCTTAAGAATTAAAGATGAAGTTTAATTGGTTATTTATAGAATGGTGGATCGGTCACTGTATCAGCTCACAGCGGGCAAACAGTGTGCAGTAATAAGCAAATGTTTCGTTAAGAAATGAAAACAGATCGCACCTTAAAGCTACACTGTGTAACTTTTTAAGTTTATTCTTAGCTAAAAAACACTTAGTTCTTTCAAAAATATATGTGCTCATTAATGTATATTTACTTCTTTCAAGTAATAAAGTATTCTGGTAAGTTTATAATATACCATTGAAAATACATACGGGTGAGGGGTTCGAATGCCGGTCGCCATGTTGCCCCTCCATCTTGAAAGTATATTAGCCAAAGAGGGACATACCCGTAAATTCAAGCTTCGCCTTTCGCGTTTTAACACTCGATGGCACCGTGTCGAATGTGAAGAGGGGGATTGCCATGTTAATCTTGGACTACATCGGCCACCGTAGGAGTTAAAACGAAATCAGAATTGAGAGGAACAGAAACTAATATTCACTGGACTGTCATATACTTTTACACCGCTAGATGCAGGAAAATATCACACTGTAGCTTTAACAGTTATTAATTTAAATTAACTGGTTGCTATTATTCTTGTGCTCAAAGCTGAATGTTCAGCAATCAGCATCATTACTCCAGTCTTCATGGTCACCTTCAGAAATCATTCAAAATGTATCATTTATCACTCAAAAAACATATTTTTTTGTTTTATTATCAGTGTTGAAAACCAGCCTGACGTGGTCATACTCAATTCTAGTCAGAATATGAGTCTGAAACTGCTCCATTGGGCTGTAATTATGGGGCGTGTTTCAACCGAACCAGGAAAGACATCAATTGGATAGACCAACAACCAATCAGAGCAACGGAGCGACGCATAACGTTAGTTGTCAAATGTCAACAGAGCTCAACTGCACCGTGTTACCAAGTCTGCGCTTTTTTCCGCGGGTTGTTTTCTATGTCTGAGGGTTGAAGCAACTATTATGTGATATATAGACCCTGGAGTGCGAATTTTGCCAAAATAACACACATTTTCCCCCTCAAACACCATTTTTTTTCCGGAGAACCCCCCCGAGAAGCTATTGTTTAGGGCTAGTAGTTGGGTTTTGTTGTAAAAACTTAAAACAAAAAAAAGACAACCCTGTCTGCACGCACGCTGGAATAAACGGTCTTTGCTGGTGTTGTAAAAAAAATAAATAATTTAATGATACACAGTTACTTACCCAACATGATCATCATTTCAGAGAGAAATAGTGAGGTGAATGCAGATACAAACAAGCTCTCTGTTTAGGATTTGAACAAATATAATTAGAGCCCCTTTGATGACGTGCATGATTACGTTACTGTTGATCATCTGTCCGTCATCGTCTAAAGCCCGCCCTGATGATTTCATTGGTCCGAACAGTTTCTGTTCAGGCATAATTACTCCTCTATGGATCAAGACCAGACCGAACTGCTCAACCTAAAAATTTTGTGGGTGGGGCTAAATTCGGCTGGCATCCAGGCTAGTTGAAAACAGTTGTGCTGCCTAATATTTTGTGGAAACCATGATGCATTTATTTTTTTCAGGATTCGTTGATGAATAGAACTTTTAAAATAACAGCATTTATTTGAAATATAATCGTTTGTAACATTGTAAATGTCTTTGTCACTTTTGATCAATTTAATGAGTCGTTGCTGATTAAAACTATGAATGAATTTACTCACTCCAAACCATTGAAAACGAATCTGTAGAATAATGTTAAAGGGTCATGAAACCCCAAAACACTTTTTTTGAGATGTAAACAGATATGTATAGGCTGCACATCATTGAAAACACTAAGGGTACTCATTAATGGTATTCATATGTGAAAATAGTTATTTTTGCATTTTTTAGAGCAATTTCTGTCTTCCGGTTTGAAAAGCTCAGTCGGAGCAACGTCACAAATGCTGACGTCAGCGCGGCCTTTCCGGTCCAAGTATGGGCTGCTGGGCACATGCTGACGTCGACCGCTCCAAGCGATTCTCGATATATATTCATGACATAAAGCTCATTCAGTCCAATCCCTGCGCTGTAGTATGCATACAAGATAATTTAGTTAATATGCATGAGACAGTCACTTCTGTCAGGCTCATCATCTTCCATCATTATTGTAGAGATATGGTGGGGAAGTTTTGGAAGCAGCGTGCGGAAAAGTCACGGAGAAAAGCTAGGTGTTGTGCTGATACGAAGTAACGTAAAGGGCGCCGAGCGAGCTGTAACCGGCGCCGTCTGTGGAAGCCTTTGCTACAAAGGCTCGGTAAAGTAAAATTCACCTGAGGAATCGCACGCCGAACCTGCAAGCGTTGACTATCTATGTCAGGAGTGCAAAATAACCAATCTGTAATCTGTAGGCCAATGAACAAAAGCCACGTCCTCTCCGTTTTATTTGTGGTCACAGCCATGCACTAAACCGCATGTGTTCGGGCTCTTAGTGAAACAGTGTGCTGCATATTTGGACAAATATAGATTTAGCTGCCGAGTGATAGACAGCGCGGATCGTCACGGCAACCCAGCGCGCATCGCTCTGCTTCAGATGCGCGGTCGAGACTATGAAGCCTCAAACCCCTTCGCTTTTACCCCGATCTATAATTACAGATCTCTATCACATCGCATGTTGGGTGGTTCACGTTCTCTTATCACGTCGGCGCGTTGTTCATCTTGCCAAACAGCGTGCATATTTGGACAAATATAGTTTTATCACGTTTGCAAAATATTTCGTCATGCAGAATAACATTTATTTTCATTTCTCACTGAATTATGCTGGTTTGAACTTTGAAGAGCTGAATGATTTGCGATCTCTGCTGCACGCCACTCATAGCTCTCTCATTCGCTGTACTCATCCCTCATTTAATCTCACTGTGGTAAACAATGCCAACGGGAACCAAGAACATGTCTCAGAACCGCTCAGCACCTACTGACACTCCCCTATTTATGCAAACCATTCCCTCTTTCCACACAATACCATCCCACCTTTTCACAGTCGACCACTCCCCTTTTAACAAGCTTTTTCAAATCGAAGGTGTGAAAAAACACGGCTGCAGCAGTGGGGTTTCATGACCCTTTAATGTTTGCTTTAGCACTCGTTGAGAATGAGACATGTATGTGAGAATTAAAAGGCATTTGCATTCACGTAGTGGCCTAATGTTTGCTTTTGAAGAAACACTGCCATGCATTTCGAGGTTGTGAAAGCTAACAGCCCTCCACTAACGTTCGATCATTCAGAGTGGAAATAGCATGTATTGGCTGAGGCTGAAGAGCAATCACCTCACCGCAGGAGAAACCGACACGAGCCGCTCACAGTGTGGGCGAGCGAAGAGCTCAATTCATTACGCAGGGGTTAACAAGCTCCTATTGAGCTAATGACTCTAATGGATCTTTGATATCAACCCGCCACAGTAATTCTGCTCTAATAATCTCTTTGGTGGAAACTTTACTGTCATAATCACACCTCGGATATTACTCGGGGTCAGAGCGTGTAGTTATTATGGGCTGGCGAAATGGGACCGGCTGCTCTAAACACTGTCGTGGAACTTTATCGAGGGGCCTTAATGTGCGACAGTTAACGTTTATCATAAAAAATGATGGCGTGTGTGAGAGAGAAAGAGATTTAGAGAGAGTGAAAAAGAGCAAGAGCGGTATAGTTTATGCTTTTAATTAGATTTTCACTCTCCAGGTCTCTCTTTGTTCGCCGGTCGCGAGCTCCCTCTGGCATCGCTATCTGTCTCTATTTGGAGTGGTGTAATATCGTTATGAATCAATTTCATTGTTCGTTTTGGCGATTTTGAGTAAACAAGGTTAAATATGTTCCATGTCATGAACTGCTGGTGTGTAATCGGCTCAGTGTTTTGTGTGTTCGTGTCCATATTGTGCAGAAGATTCAGAATGAGACTCATTATCTGGTTCAATCAGAAACTATTTACTTCTGTGGTTTTCCTCTCATATGGTCTCGTTTAGAGTTGGCATGCAATAGTCTTTTCTTTTCTATTGTGATGAGTGAAACGGCTTCTCGAACAACAACAAAAAAAAGTAGGGCGGGACTTGATTTTGTCCATAGGGAATTGATTGAATGATTCTGGTTTGCTATTGGTCAATCTCATGTGAGTGACAGGTTGGCCCGCCCTCGTCATCAGAGAAGAGAAGAGATGAGCTGCGTGGTGATGTGCATGGATAAATTATTTATAATAAATACTGCAATAATTCCATTAGAAATAAGAATTGTCCATTTTAATTTCATAGGGACTTTAAACAGACGTGTTAACATATTTACGCAACAGAATACCATTCAGTAAAAAACATCCTCCACATTCACAAAGTCAAGCAAGTTTCCACTGCTTTCTGAAAATGAAGACTGATCATTAATTTTGTGGTGGCCGATAATGGTAGGACAAATATTCTGTCAATTAATTTAATCTCATAAACACTGCATGTACAATAATAATTATTTATTTAAAATGAAGTTACTACCATGAATAATTTTAAGTGACCATGGAAACAAATCCTAGAATCTAAGATTGAATGAAAAAGGATAATTTGATTTACTGAAATTAATTTGTTAATTTGGGGGGGGGGGGGGGGATTTTCACCTTTAAGAACAAGTATTTAAATATCTTGCTCTTAAAGGTGCTGTATGTAAGTTTTTGACTCTACTAAAGTATAAAAATACTAGGGATGCACCGAATGTTCAGCAACCGAAATAAGTATAAATGTAAAAAGTATAAAAAGGCCGAATAATTTTTGCCGAACAATGACGTTTTTAATGACGTGATCAAATAGTAACCCACGTAGAGTGAGAGGCGCGCTCTTTACACAGCAAACATGTCAGCAGTGTGGAAGCTCTGTTTAGTGCTGCATCTCATGTCATCGATGAGAAGAGGAACCGACTTTCATGTGAGAAAGCAGAGAAGCTACTTTTCATATAGAAGAACCTGTCACTTTTCCTGAAGAAGTAGGCTAAGTTGGCTTATGTCTAGGACAGTTATTTATTTGTTGTGGGTTCATCCACATTTTTTGCACTATTCAATGCACATTTGTTGTTGTAGACATACAGAGTTACATTCTTTCAGCAGTCAGTTATAGGCCTAACATAGGCTATTCAAGAAGGGGGGCTTCAAAGATGGCCAAATAAAAATATATTTTTTATTTTACTAATTATTTATTTTAAGTTATGTTGTGCTTAGTTTGTATAATATCTGCTAAAATGTTAAAAAATGTTCAGTGTTAAATAAATATTTAAAAGGAGAAGTAAAGAATTTAAATAAAGAGAAGAAAATGCTGATTAAAGTCATATTTTTTGTTATTTTTGGACCAAAATGTATTGTCGACGCTTCAAAAGAGTCTAACTAACCAAGTGATGTCACATATGGGCTACTTTGATCATGTTTTCATCACCTTCTGGACGTGGACAGCAAGTGGGCATACACTTACATTCAAAGGACAGAAAGCCCTCGGACTAAGTCACTGAGTCATTAATGAAAGAAATTTCATTTTTGGGTGAACTAACCCTTTAAATATATTTCAAAATATAATTTATTCCTGTGATCAAAGCTGAATGTTCAGCATCATTACTCCAGTCTTCAGTGTCACATGATCCTTCAGAAATCATTCTAATATGAGGATTTGCTATTCAAGAAAATGTTATTTTTATTAATGTTGAAAACAGTTGTGCTGCTTGATATTTTTTTCAGGATTCTTTGATGAATAGTAAGTTTAACATTTAAAATAGAAATCTTTTGTTACGTTATAAATGTTTTTATTTAACTTTTGGTCATTTTTTGCATATTTACTGACTAATTAGTTTCTTTAAAAAAAAAAAATCTAATTGAGCCCAAACTTTTGAGCGGCAGTGTTTGTGATAATTATTCACATGCACAATATTTTCAAGTTAGTGAATAACACAACAGTAAGAGAGAGGCGGCGAGTGAATGGCCCAGATTCATCTGCTGTTCTTGTGAGAAATTCACAACAGGAATTCAGTTTGATGCCAGTTTTAAATTCACATTTACAACAATAACCCAAAACAAAATTGTGTGTGTGCTTACAGATCTTGTGAATGCACCCTATCCCATTATTTCTGTCATTGATTTTCTTCCTGTGTGTGTGTGTGTATGCTGTGCTTTTACATGCTTTGTGTGTCTCTCAGCACTGTATTGATGTTCAACAGTCTATTGTTCGGGATGTTTTAAGGCAGCATTAGTTGCTGGAGCTCATAGTGATTTGAACAAACCTGTACCACTTAATATAATGTTTCAGTGCGTTGTCCTCCAGCGTTTGAGCTCCAGGTATGAATAATTCCTCAGATCATGTGTGTTGTAGGAGAGGAGTGCTGTTACTTATGCATCACAGAGACTTGACCAATAAGCAACCTGCCAGTTTTGCACCACACATTTTCTTCATAAATGATCTATTTATGTAATTGTGTCCCTCCACATTTATGCAATTAATTCAGCTCACTAATATAGTCACTTAACATATAGACTTTGTTTTGTAGATAATTTCAGGTTGAGCTTTGGTGCCTGTTTTTTGTACACATCATAATTTAAATGTACACTATGTAACTATTTGCCCTCTTGCAGGTAAACAACCAAACTCAATACATTTTGCGGAACAACACTGTTTTGTTTTTGCTTTGGCTCTGCTGATGAATATGATTCTTTATCATAACTTAAAAAATATAGAGATTATCACAGAGATTATTATTCACTAGACAACCAGTTTAGATGGAAAGGATCTCAAGCTGACTAGCTGAGGCGTTACGGCAGCTTTACCCATTAACAGACACGGTACTTCCTTGAAAATAAATTCCACCACAGCTCTACAACAACCATAAAGAAACGAGCCTTCACAATTACAATACACTCTGTGCAACATATGGCAGTTCATCTGTGCAATAAAATACCTCACTCACCTGTTGAGTAATAAAAACATAATCTCCGTGTTCATTTAACAACATTTTGAATCCCTCAGTTCTCGCCGAAAAGCTTGATTGTTTTATTACAGGCTCTGACGCGTTCTCTTTTTGCCAGCAGTCTCTCCTCTGTTATAGTGATGAACATGAATGATTTGTTAATTTTAAACAAGTTTTTAATATGGCTCAGGATGAAGCAGTGAGGTGTCTTAGAGAGTGATTTTTTCATTTTGTGTTGAACGCGCATTCACCACATCCTGTACAGGAAATAGAAATGATTAGTTCTCCCGAATCTTCGGGTCCAAGTCGATTGTTTTTTTTAACACAGTTACGTTATGCCTTTCTGTGTAACTAATCATTTTTGGTACAGACTGTTTTTAACATGAGTGTGGTATGAAGCAGAGATCGATTACTAATAAGAGAGACAGATATCAGCCCCACACGCACGAGTCCTGGAGGATATTAAGAAATAAGGACATTTCATTTTACCAAACTAAACACAAGTGCCGAATTACTCAAACAGGTCAGTTTAATTTAACAAATTAAAATTGTGAGGAAACCGCAATGCTCTTTCACTATTTTCACACCCACTGCATTTGAGTGGGTCAAAAGTTATGTTATTAGTTTGTTGGCTGTTTGACACCAGCAGTAGCCAAATGAACATCAGAACATCACACGGATGATATTCTAATATTTCATCGTGTTGAGCTACATACATGATTAGTTTTATGTACATTTGCTCACCTGTCTAATAAAGCACATGAAGAACGGCAGCTCAGTTACGGCGAAGTTTGTTGAAGCTCTCGCCATCTTGAAAACGCCACATCGATACTGGTCCTCTTTTGAGTTCTCATTTTCTTCCAAAGGCTGCGTGACATAATGTTTGAGCGAAACTACAATAGTGTGCCGCTAGACAAAGACACAGTTGACCATGTCTGTTCCCTTGGTTTCTACGGCAGTAAAACCGGAAACTGAGGGTAACGCGGATATGGCGCCATTGTCAGGCGACTCCCTCATGTCCCGGATCCTTGATTAAAATCATGATTTACAAATAGATGGATAACATTCGGATATTGTAAGTACTCAACTGAACAAAATATATAACACTGGCCTAGTGGTTTTCGGACATTTTACTGCAAAAATCTTACATATGATTACTTGCAGATATGAAAATTACAGAAACCTTAAGAGGCCACAAACTTAATTTGTGGAATTTATTAAATGATCTTCACTTGAGTGGAACATTTCTTGCTTTAGTCTGTAAAACACAGTTTAGATCATCATCATGTGTGAATCCTGCTCTTTTCTTTTGTAGTTGCTTGACCATGAGTGATGTTTGTTTAAACACTGATGTGTGCGTCACTTATTTGGTCCAAGGCTACAGGTTTCTCCCGTTCACATCCATCATTCTGCACCAAATGGTGCCATAAACACACACATACCCAAAGCACTAAACAAATAAACAGAGGAGGGTAAGTGTGGACTATTGATTTCTATCAGGTAATATTTCATGGAGACATTGAGGGGTTCATTATTTATACATGTACAACAGACATCTCATCCAGAGATGTCAAGTTATTGCAGCAGGAATGGGCATGAAACTGAAATTTTTGCACATATTACATTAATGCATTTGACAGACGCTTTTATCCTAAATGAGTTAAATTGCATCTAAACGACGCAGTTCATCAGTTCCAACCCATGACCTTGAGATTACTGCGCTCCACTGTTGAGCTACAGGAACGCTTTGTGACGGGAATGTTTACACAAAATCCTCGCCTCTTCTTTAGTTAGAAACATGAAAAGAAGTGTTCTTGGCATATTTTTAAAGATATTTTAGAAAAGCAAACACAGCCTTCCTGAGGCTTCTTTGATCAGCTGACTCGCTCAACTCATGCAGCTACACTTTCTTTACAAATATTTCTAATGCAAATATTTACATTGAATTTTCTAGTTTTAGATATATATTTAATTTTAAATCTGCAATCAGATTTTATTCTGTTTGGCAAAAATCTGTGCATGTTCTCAATCAATGTTGACCAGACATTATGCTGACAGTCAAACGTCTGCCGCTGTGAATCTGATGTGTGTGTGTGTGTGTGTGTGTGTGTGTGCGCAGGTTTGGTGGTGAGGGAAGCACGGATTGAAATTTCCCGACAGCAGGTGGAGGAGTTGTTTGGTTTGGAAGATTACTGGTGCCAGTGTGTCGCCTGGAGCTCTGCTGGAACCACCAAGAGCCGCAAGGTGCACGTCCGCATCGCATGTGAGTATAAACACACTCACACACAGGGTTTTTAACGAGAAGAGTCTTTGCTCTGTCTGCTCTGACTGCAGGAGATTCAGACGCTTTGGCTTCATGTTTATTGACACATACATACACACATACACACACAAACACACACATATACACATGTGGTCTGTGTAAAAGTCTGTAAGCTGGCTGAAAGTAATGGAGCATTTATGCAGATCAGAGACTGCAGACAGGAGACAGTCTGGAGCGCGCACACACACACACACACACACACAGGGGACTGTCTGGACATCTTTTTATGGTCGTATTAATCTTGTTAATTTCCTGCAGTTCGTCTTGAGTGTTTGTGAGTTAGGAGCAGGTTAGCTGTGCGGCCCAAGGGCACTTCACTCTCCCTCTGTCTCGGGTTGTGTGTGTGTGTGTGTGTGTGTGTGTGTGTGTGTGTGTGTGTGTGTGTGTGTGTGTGTGTGTGTGTGTGTGTGTGTGTGTGTGTGTGTGTGTGTGTGTGTGTGTGTGTGTGTGTGTGTGTGTGTGTGTGTGTGTGTGTGTGTGTGTGTGTGTGTGTGTGTGTGTGTGTGTGTGTGTGAGCGAGAGGAGAGAGAGAGAGAGAGAGAGAGAGAGAGAGAGAGAGAGAGAGAGAGAGAGAGAGAGACATAGACATAGACAGAGACTGAAGCTGACTGGCACTACGACACAAGAAACTTTCTCTCAGGGGATTTTTTTCAGGATCAGAGCTAGATAAATCAATGCTTTTTATGGATGGATGGAATGGACGGACGGACAGACAGACGGATCGAAAGGTGGATGGACGGACGGACGGATGGATGGATGGATGGATGGATGGATGGATGGATGGATGGATGGATGGATGGATGGATGGATGGATGGATGGACGGATAGACGGACGGACGGACGGTCTGATGGGCAGGCGGATGGATGGATGGATGGATGGATGGATGGATGGATGGATGGATGGATGGATGGATGGACGGATGGACGGACGGACGGTCTGATGGGCAGGCGGATGGATGGATGGATGGATGGATGGATGGATGGATGGATGGATGGATGGATGGATGGATGGATGGATAGATAGATAGATAGATAGATAGATAGATAGATAGATAGATAGATAGATAGATAGATAGATAGATAGATAGGGCAGACAGACAGATAGACAGAGAGATGGATGGATGGATGGATGGATGGATGGATGGATGGATGGATGGATGGATGGATGGATGGATGGATGGATGGATAGATAGATAGATAGATAGATAGATAGATAGATAGATAGATAGATAGATAGATAGATAGATAGATAGATAGATAGATAGATAGATAGATAGATAGATAGATAGATAGATAGATAGATAGATAGGGCAGACAAACAGACAGAGAAATCAATAGATATATAGACAGATGGATAGATGGAAGGACATACGAAAAACTGATGGATAAATGGATACTAGATATACAGACCAAAAACCTGTCTGTCATTAATGTTAATCAAACAACATTACAGATGTTAAATAAATGTACACATATTAAATAAGTCTACTGTATCTGAAAAATGTATTTTTTTTGTTTTTGTCATTTGCTAATTTGCTTCTTTGTTCTATAGCCTAACAAAAATAACTCATCATATTAAATGTATCATATTAGCCTATGCTCATTGCCCACCCCTTGACCCACCTGCACATATCTGAGCGGAGCTGTTATACAGTGCAGTCTTGATCCGTCATTTGAAAGTTTAAAAGGGTTTTAAATCTTCTAAATCAGGTAAAATTATTCAAAAACGTAATTAATTGCCAAAGTCAACTTTAATCATATAAAATGTAATTTTTTAAATAGCATAATTGTGGCCAGCCAGTGAAAATACTGAGTGGCTAGTAACTTTTAAAAACCTCTAGCCACATTGGCCGGTGAGCAAAAAGTAAATGGTTAGCTTATATTAAAATAATAGATGTGAATAGAAAGTCCCCAGATATGCAGATATATTTATAGTAGGTGTTTGTGCATGTGTTGACTCATTCAGTCATGGTGTGAGCAGAGGGGCATTGTGGGAACTCTCAGCTGGGTTATTTTATGGGTGATTGAGCAGGGCAGAAATGTCTCTTTCTCACACACCAACACACACACAATGATACAAACACACTCACACAAAAGCACACTCCACAGACATACGGCCGCTATCACAGAGAGAGGCGAACATGACGGGAAGATTGAACAAGATGATAGATTACCTCACTGATTCACCGCCGACCACAAATTTAGTGCCCAAATAAATTCATGTGAGTTTCTGACACACACGCACCGTCCTGTGTGTGTGTGTGTGTGTGTGTGTGTGTGTGTGTGTGTCAGTGGCGATGATGGGTTCATATGGATCACCAGTACACCTCTTTTTTGCAGTTCTGTTTGGATCGTGATGGATGCTTGAATCTTCAGGTCGTTGTGGGCCGTGGTCTGCGTTGAAAAGTTCATGATAATTTTGTGTTATTGACAGAGTGTTATTCATATGTAATATTTTAGTATTATAAAACAGGTCACATTCACAGTCATTGGAAAACCACATTTATACACACATCTGTGTATCTGTGTGCATTTTAATTCTGGATTATTAGTAATACCTTACAGTAAAGTTGATGTTATTTTTCTTAGAGTATATAGTTATTGATGGTGCATATTTGATAAGTGACTTTAAGTATTGTATATATATAATATATTTTATATACACACTCACCTAAAGGATTATTAGGAACACCTGTTAAATTTCTCAATGCAATTATCTAATCAACCAATCACATGGCAGTTGCTTCAATGCATTTAGGGGTGTGGTCCTGGTCAAGACAATCTCCTGAACTCCAAACTGAATGTCAGAATGGGAAAGAAAGCTGATTTAAGCAATTTTGAGCGTGGCATGGTTGTTGGTGCCAGGCGGGCCGGTCTGAGTATTTCACAATCTGCTCAGTTACTGGGCTCAACCATTTCTAGGGTTTACAAAGAATGGTGTGAAAAGGGAAAAACATCCAGTATGCGGCAGTCCTGTGTGCGAAAATGCCTTGTTGGTGCCATGTGACCAACTTTGACTGAAATAACCACTCGTTACAACCGAGGTATGCAGCAAAGCATTTGTGAAGCCACAACACGCACAACACAGTATTAGTATGGTGTTCCTAATAATCCTTTAGGTGCGTGTATATACACACATGTATGTGGATAGTGATATGTTGGATTTGATTAGTTTAGTGACTAAAATGTTATAGTTTATATGCTTATAGTTTAAGAACAATTTATACGATCAGGCATAACATTATGACCACTGAGAGGTGAAGTGAATAACACTGATTATCTCTACCTGTTAGTGCGTGTTATAATAGACAGCAAGAACATTTCCATCCTCAAAGTTAATGTGTAAGAAGCAGGAAAAATGGGCAAGCGTAAGGATTTGAGCAAGTTTTACAAGGGCAAATTGTGATAGACAACTGGGTCAGAGCATCTCCATAACTGCAGCTCTTGTGGGCTGTTCCCGGTCTACAGTGTTCAGTATCTATCAAAAGTGCTCCAAGGAAGGAACAGTGGAGAACCGGCCACAGGGTCATGGGTCAGGGTGCTCATGCTGACCCCTGTCCACCGGTGAAAGTGCCAACAGTGGGAATGTGAGCATCAGAACTGGAACACATGGCACCAGGATGTATGGGAAGAAGGCAAGCCGGCAGAGGCGGTGTGATGCTTTGGGCAATGTTCTGCTGAGAAACCTTGGGTCCTGCCATCCATGTGACTGTTACTTTGACACTTACAACCTACCTAAGCATTGTTGAAGACCATGTCCACCCTTTCATGGGAACGGTATTCCCTGGTGGCTGTGGCTCTTTTAGCAGGATAATGCTTCTGACACAAAGCAAAAATGGTTTAGGAATGGTTTGAGGAGCACAACAATGAATTTAAGGTGTTGACTGGGCCTCTAAATTCCCCAGATCTCAATCCAATCGAGCATCTGTGGGATGTGCTGAACAAACAAGTCCGATCCATTGAGGTCCCACCTCACAACTTACAGGACTTAAAGGATCTGCTGCTAACATCTTGGTGCCAGATATAATTGGTCAAGTGCAAGTGTAATAAGCATTTAACAGCACAGTTTTAGCTGTTAGGTTTATACGATTTTGACGCTTCAACATCTCCAAATAATACCTCAGACTTACAAGTTGAGTAAATAATTCAACCGACTGATGGAGAAAATTGCATTGGGCTATTTTTGGATGGCCACTTTTGACTGGCTTTTGGGATAGTTTTGTTGCACAGATCTGGCAACCCTGTAACAGCCCACGCTGTCTTCAAATAACCCAACGTGCACTGTGGGAGTAGTCATCATAGTTCAAAATAAATGAAAGAAGTGGTTGTAAACGCATACGAAAAAGAGAAAAAGAGGACAGGGAGCTGTCTTTATTAAGCCCCTGAGGAGGAGAGAGACAGACAGACAGGAAGAAAACATTAACAGGTGTGTTTGTGTGTGAATTATGGAGTCTGATTCATAGAACTGGACCGGTAGACGTAAGGCAGTATGTGCTTACATATACTCAGGGAAATGTCTTGATATGGCTGCTGGTCCAGGAAAGCATTGCTTCAATAATGTGGTGTAAATCCTGTGTGATGGAGGATGAGTGCTTGTGGATGTTGTACTCAGGGGCCTCTGAATTCTCAATCTGGGTCTGTTTATATATTATTATTAGTTTACATTGTATAGTCATATGTTACATTTGATCAGTTTTATGAATTTATGACTGATTTTATATTCGTTTTAGGTTTATTTATTAGGTATATTTAGTTTTAATTATTATTTGTTTAAGGACTGTTTTATCAAATTAGTGACTTCAAATATTTACTTTTTAAGTTAATTTTATTTTTCTCATTAATGTACTCACAGCACCCCATATTGAAAGAAAATTAGTATTGTTGACATTTTTGCAGATATTAAAAAAGAAAAACTGAAATATCACATGGTCCTATATAGATGGATGGTATTTTTTTTTATTAGTTTAGTTTTAGTGTATTTATAGGCTTATGTGTTAGGTTTGATTAGTTTTATGACTAAATATTTTATATATTTGTGGACTGTATAGTGATAGATGTTATATTTGTTTATCGAGTAACTATTAATAATTATTAATAGTTACTTTATAAATATTAGTAATAAAGTAAATATTTTGTATATTATTAGTTTATAGTCAAAGATGTTTTATTAGTGACTTTAAATAAAATATTTCTATTTTATGTATTTTTAGTTTAGACAGGGTCTCTCTCTCTCTCTCTCTCTCTCTCTCTCTCTCTCTCTCTCTCTCTCTATATATATATATATATATATATATATATATATATATATATATATATATAAATACATACAGTATTATAATACAATTATATTTATTATAAAATTATTAAAATAAATAAAGTGATGGTATATTTAATTAGTTTAGTGATTTAAAAATACTTTACTTTAGAGTGTATTTTTAGTAATATGTAAGGTTTGATTCATTTTATGACTAAATATTTGATATATTTATGAACTGTATTGTAATGGATGTTATATTTGTTAATACAGTGACTTTAAATATTGTATATTATTAGTTAATAGTCATAGATGTTATATTGTTATATTTGATTAGTGACTTTAAATATTTATATTTTATATATTATTAGTTTATTATATATTATTAGTTTATATTATAAGTTTAGAGACTGTTTGTAGTGATAGATGTTATATTTGGTTATTTTAATGACTCTAAAATTATATTTGATATGTTATTAGTTTAGGGACTGTGTATAGTCAGAGATGTTATATTTAATTAGTTTAACTGACTTTGAATGTATTATATGTCGAAAATTATTAATTTTACAGATGATGTTTAGTGATGAATGCTATATATAATTAGTTCAGTGACTTAATATATTATATAGTATAGTGATAGATGTTATATTTGATTACTGTAGTGACTTTAAATACCGCTGGACATTATATGTGATTAGTTGAGGGACTGTGGTCAGTGGCAGCTTGTGTTTGTTGCTGAAGTCGAGACATTATAATTATGAATGAAATAGGAGTGCTGTTATGTGTGTGTGTGTGTGTGTGTGTGTGTGTGTGTGTGTGTGTGTGTGTGTGTGTGTGTGTATGGCTTCAGCTCTTTTCAGGATATTAATGCTGTTTAAGATTTGTTGCTGTAGCAATGTAGAGCACTAAAACTATTGAGTTGAATGCATTACCGTACCCACACACACTCGCACGGTCACACACCCCCTCTGAGACGTGATTTATTTGCCTATTACCTCGATCAGTAATGTGAAGGAAAACAGACATGCACAGTTTGTGTGTGTGCGTCTGAATGAGCAGAGTAGTAAAAAGCTAGACAGGCTGAAGATATTTTCCTTATGCGGCCGTGTGTGTTTTATGTCCAGTTGAATGAAGAAATCACAGTGGAGACAATTGAAGGTTCAGGGCGAGCAGCAACTCTGGGAGGAATAGCTAAAAATTATATTTCTTGATCTCAATATTTTTTACAGCGTTTTGACAAGTGAAATAATTCAGGGGAAACATAATTTCAAATACAAGTCCATCATGTATTGTTATGAAGTAGATTCAGAATGTTTTATGCAAGAATTAATGTACAATAAAATGTTGGTAAAAAAATTGTCACATTCTCAATAATTTTTATGCATAATATACAGAGTACCAATTAGAAATCTCATAAAATAATCCACATTAATTATATTTATTTTATGTAAATAATTTTTGTGGGATGTGTATATACGAATATACAATTGTGCAATCAAAATTATTAATCGTTTGATAGATTGCATCCAACATAAAAGTTTGATTACATTGTGCGTGTGCACACACACACACACACACACACACACACACACACACACACATATATTTGATATATAAATGTAATAATATATACACATTATGTAAACAGACTTTTATGTTGGATGCGATTGATAACAATTATTTTTTATTATTATATATGTAAATATATGTGTGGGGGATTGTGCTATTAATCACGATTAATCGCATTTAAATGGTTAGTTCACCCAAAAATGAAATTGATGTCATTAATGACTCACCCTAATGTCGTTCCACACCCGTAAGACCTCCATTCATCTTCAGAACACAGTTTAAGATATTTTATATTTTAGTCCCAGAGCATATGCAGTCTATGCACACTATACTGTCCATGTCCAGAAAGGGAATTTATATATATATATATACACAGTCTTGTTCAAAATAATAGCAGTACAATGTGACTAACCAGAATAATCAACGTTTTTAGTATATTTTTTATTGCTACGTGGCAAACAAGTTACCAGTAGGTTCAGTAGATTGTCAGAAAACAAATGAGACCCAGCATTCATGATATGCACGCTCTTAAGGCTGTGCAATTGGGCAATTAGTTGCACGCTCTTAAGGCTGTGCAATTGGGCAATTAGTTGAATTAGTTGAAAGGGGTGTGTTCAAAAAAATAGCAGTGTCTACCTTTGACTGTACAAACTCAAAACTATTTTGTACAAACATTTTTTTTTTCTGGGATTTAGCAATCCTGTGAATCACTAAACTAATATTTAGTTGTATGACCACAGTTTTTTAAAACTGCTTGACATCTGTGAGGCATGGAGTCAACCAACTTGTGGCACCTCTCAGCTGTTATTCCACTCCATGATTCTTTAACAACATTCCACAATTCATTCACATTTCTTGGTTTTGCTTCAGAAACAGCATTTTTGATATCACCCCACAAGTTCTCAATTGGATTAAGGTCTGGAGATTGGGCTGGCCACTCCATAACATTAATTTTGTTGGTTTGGAACCAAGACTTTGCCCGTTTACTAGTGTGTTTTGGGTCATTGTCTTGTTGAAACAACCGTTTCAAGGGCATGTCCTCTTCAGCATAGGGCAACATGACCTCTTCAAGTATTTTAACATATGCAAACTGATCCATGATCCCTGGTATGCGATAAATAGGCCCAACACCATAGTAGGAGAAACATGCCCATATCATGATGCTTGCACCTCCATGCTTCACTGTCTTCACTGTGTACTGTGGCTTGAATTCAGAGTTTGGGGGTCGTCTCACAAACTGCCTGTGGCCCTTGGACCCAAAAAGAACAATTTTACTCTCATCAGTCCACAAAATGTTCCTCCATTTCTCTTTAGGCCAGTTGATGTGTTCTTTGGCAAATTGTAACCTCTTCTGCACATGCCTTTTTTTTAACAGAGGGACTTTGCGGGGGATTCTTGAAAATAGATTAGCTTCACACAGACGTCTTCTAACTGTCACAGTACTTACAGGTAACTCCAGACTGTCTTTGATCATCCTGGAGGTGATCATTGGCTGAGCCTTTGCCATTCTGGTTATTCTTCTATCCATTTTGATGGTTGTCTTCCGTTTTCTTCCACGTCTCTCTGGTTTTGCTCTCCATTTTAAGGCATTGGAGATCGTTTTAGCTGAACAGCCTATCATTTTTTGCACCTCTTTATAGGTTTTCCCCTCTCTAATCAACTTTTTTAATCAAAGTACGCTGTTCTTCTGAACAATGTCTTGAACGACCCATTTTCCTCAGCTTTCAAATGCATGTTCAACAAGTGTTGGCTTCATCCTTAAATAGGGGCCACCTGATTCACACCTGTTTCTTCACAAAATTGATGACCTCAGTGATTGAATGCCACACTGCTATTTTTTTGAACACACCCCTTTCAACTAATTCAACTAATTGCCCAATTGCACAGCCTTAAGAGCGTGCATATCATGAATGCTGGGTCTCATTTGTTTTCTGACAATCTACTGAACCTACTGGTAACTTGTTTGCCACGTAGCAATAAAAAATATACTAAAAACCTTGATTATTCTGGTTAGTCACATTGTACTGCTATTATTTTGAACAAGACTGTATATGATATTTTCTGACATCAGAAGACATTTCTTCAGGTGGCAATTTTTTTAATTACAGCTGGAGACGCTGATTGCTTTTGGGGATTTTCTTCACACAAATCAATCGTTTGGCTTTGGAACACTTGTAATATTTATAGTTTTTGAATAAAATGTGTGTGCAGTCATATCTGCCTGTTATATCCTGTGTTTTATATCATATACACAAATGGGTAGGTTTAGGGATGGGATGGGGTTAGCTTACATGTTCAGACGTGTCTAAATAGCGTTAAATTTAAAAATTATATAAATGTAAATAAAACATATACTGGCTGATTAAATTGAGAATCGTACTCCAACTTGTCATAATGGCAAAATCATAACCCAAGATATAATTTTACCAATATATAATTTTACCATTTACCAGTTACAAAAGACCATGCTTCAGATTTTGACACCTGAATGGGTTGTTTATTTATATATTATACATTAATATATTGCTATATTATTATGTTATGGGTGATATCACATTTTTATTTATTTTAATATTAAACATTATAACAAATAATGCACATTGTATATTTTCAATATATGTATTTTACTGCTAGAGAACAGTAAGTCTTAACTTCAGAAACCTCCCAGAGCAACAGAAAGACGTTACTCGCACATCTCCGCATTTACAATTCACAGGTTCACACATGAGGTGTTAGATACATACGACGAGGACTAGATTTGGCCCTCGTCCGCAAAAACTCAAGTGTTAAACACCCACACACACACACACACGCACGCAAGCTCAACACTCATGAGCATGGAAAGACACCGAAACCATAGGGGGAAAATAGATATTCACACCTGCATGTTAAATTTATGAGAATACAGCGAACGGGTAGCACAGGTCATGCTTTGACCTGAGAATATTGCATATGGCAGTTTCATTCACACCCGTCCTGTAAGCTGTACTCTTCACCTATGTGACGAAACTAATCACACACTATCCACTCCACAGACAGCATCACAGTGAGATGAAATTAAGTGCCTTAATACATCCTGCACTTTTTATACTTGGCAAATCTGTTTGTTTGTTTTTTCATTTAAACCTGGAAATAATCCTGGAAGATTTAGGGCAAAATTAATATTCGGCACTATTTCCAGGTGACTAATGAAATGTAAGTTAACGAGTTGCCTCTCTGTCTCCATTCTCCCCAGTCTTGAGGAAGACGTTTGAACAGGAGCCCTTAGGGAAGGAAGTGTCACTCGAACAGGAAGTGCTGCTGCAGTGCCGCCCACCCGAGGGCATACCGCCTGCTGAGGTATGCACACACACACACACACACACACACCCCTCATGTGTCAATACTGTACAGATCATCTTTGCCTATAGGGATAAATGTCAAGCTCTATCCTGTGTCGCCAGCTGTCAAACTTTTTTTTATAATCAAACCAAATTATACCAAATTATATTAAATTATTAAAATGACTACTTTAAATTGGTAACACTTTACAATAAGTTATTTTATTACAATAAGCATTTATTAATATTATTTAAAGGTGCAGTGTGCAGTATGCATGATCATTTATTGACAGAAATGCAATATAATAAACATAACTATGATTTCAGTGGAGTATAAAGACCTTATGTAATGTACCGTTAATGTTTACTAGGGCCCTGTTTTAACAATCTGAGTGCATGGTCTGAAGCGCATGGTGCACTTAGGGTGTGTCTGAATCCACTTTTGCTAGTTTAATAACGGAAAACATGGTTGGCTCGCCCGGCGCCTGGTCCAAAAGGGTTGTTCCTCGTCTCTTAATGATTCATGGATGTTTTTCAGGTGTAATGTGCAATAAACCAATCCGAGTCTCATCTCCCATTCCCTTTAAAAGCCAATTGCGCTCGCACCATGGCGTATTCGCTATTTACATGGTGGAATATGTGAGCAGAAAGACTAAATTCTTCTCCAGAGATCTCCCTTTAAATAATTAAAAAAATACTGTTATTGACTTTAGAGGAGGCTATTTTGGTCAATGGCGCAGTCATTTTCAGTTTCTCAAAATAGCAACGTGCCAACAACACACCTCATTTTCAGACCTGCAAATACATGGGTGAACAGATGGGGGCGAATGCATTTGCTTTTTAAACAACGTGTCCGCTGGACGTGAAAATGATAACCGCGTCAGGCTGAAACTAGCAAAAAAACACATGCGTTGTGCCTAGCATCACATTGCGTGAGGTGTATGATAGGGCCTCTAATGTTTATTTAATTAAACCTAATTGTAAAGTATTACCCTTATAGTTAATTAATGATTGAATTATAAAATTAGTACTTAAAATGTACTAATTTCTAATCTTCATTAGTCTTGAGTTTTCTTCTGGGAAATGAACATGTCACGATATTTAAGTAAGTCCCGCCCAAGAAGGTTGAATTAGTAGAGCAATAGCATAGCTTTACATAAAATATTGATATATTTTATGTTGCATATCAGAGTTTAGAAGAGGACAAATTGTTGGTTTATGTCTCACTGGCTCATCTGTGACTAGGACAGAGAGTCTTTGTGTTGTATGGAGAGCTATGGCATCCAGGGTAATGTCGGCATACCTCCAGGTAGGACGAACCACATCCAACAGGAGTAACTGTGGACACAAGAGGAAGGAATGTCCAGGTACTAACCCTGATTATGTCCAAAAAACATAAAACCACAGCTGCCCAACACACTGCAGAATTAAACGCACACCTTGAATCTCCTGTTTCCACCAAAGCGGTTCATTGGGATGCTCAACAGAGTCAATATTCATGGCTGGGCTACTACAGCCAAATCTTTGTCCACTCATGCCAATGACAAATGTCAGTTTCATTGGTGCCAACAGTGCAAATCTTGGGCTGTGGACAATGTGAAACATGTATTGTTCTCTGATGAGTCCACCTTCACTGTCTTTCCCACATCCTAATATATATAATATAATATTAGTGGTGGGCAGTTATTGGCGTTAACTTGAGGCTCCTCTCGGGCGATTAAAAAAAAAAAAAACAGCGTTAATCTATTCTCAAAGTTGGGTTGGGAGCTGGGTCTATACCAGCGTTTCCCAACTGGGGTGCCGTCTGACGAGAGCAGTAGTGCCGTATATATATTATATATATAACCCTAAAACATTATATTATTTTAACCCCGACACAGTAAGTTAGAGACCGGAGGGCAAGTTGTCACCAGTCATCTATCCAATTCTACAAATGCGTTACTTTTAGAACATCAAGATCTTTATATATATATATATATATATATATATATATATATATATATATATATATATATATATATATATAATTTATAGGGCTGTGTATTGCCAAGAATCTGGCGATACAATACGTATCACGAAACAGGGGTTACGATACGATATATTGCGATATTGTAATATTTTTTTTAATAAATATTAATTTAAAAGAATAAAGAACACAACCATATGCATAAAACATGACAAGTAACTGTTTTATTTAATTAATACAGTATAATTTATATCACTAATCACTATTTAGAGTAAGTGACTGCAGGATTCTTTGTGTAGCCTACATATTTTAAAGGTTCACAGTAGCCTATAGCAGTTTTTCATTTCTAAACTATTTAGATACAAAAAGTGCATAGTCCATTCCATGACTGAATGACTGTTTGTTTTATATTTAATACTGTAAAGCTGTTTTCTTTAACGTAGTCTGTTGTATAAAGTCCCATTTCAAGTAGGCTACTGAACTGCAGAGCTGGTGTATCCATATGATCAGATGCTTTCGTTCTGTTGCCACTGCTGTCAGTTTTGGAGTGTGTTTATTTTGTTACTGAAAGGAAAATGTGCTATATTCTATCGAAACGCTTCTCAGCAGCACGGATGACATCCGGATGTTAAGCGAGCTCTCAGATTCAGTGTTTCCCGAGAAGGCTACTGGATTTTAACTTGGCCTATTTTGTAAACAAAATGACTCTTGTCGATTTCATTTAGTGGCTTCTTTGTAGCTGAAGAGCCAAAATGCGTCCACCCTTTGTGCTCTGTAAACCACGGGCGCAGAATAATTTTATTGTCTTGTGATGGTTTGCTAATGCACACACATTCACCTTGCGCTTCTCCGTCTCCGCGTCAGTTACGTTCTGAAATAACACTGCCATCTAGCGCTTGGGTTGAGTACAGTCTGGGGTTTAATTCGAACACAAAGCCACCAATCTTGGATTTAAATAAATAAATATATACATTTCGATATGTATATGTGTAGGGAAAAGTCTGGTAACTTTTGTGACTGGTAGTGTATATTAGTGCTGCACGATATTGGAAAAAAATTACATTGCAATATTTTTCCCCCCAATTATAAATATTGCGACATTGAGAGCCATCAATTCAGGCTAAAGTCAATAATTACCATTCCGTGATATTAATAATTTCACTAATAAGCAAGCTTTATTACAAGTGACAAAAAGAAATGTTGGAAAGTATGTGCAAACATGAAACTAAACCTCCAGTAGGTGGCAGCAGGTGACCGTCTCAATGAGTGAGTCACTGAGTCGTTCATTCAAACGCTGAATCGTTCACACTTGTTGCTATGAGTAAGACGTGTTACGGGTCTGCTGTGAACGATTATCACTGCTGAAATAGAACAAGTGACTTTAAGTGAATGTTAATTAGTTGTTTATGGAACTGTCATATGAAATCAGTGTCATTTTCAGTCGTGATGGTGGTATTCAGGAAAACGTTATTGTGTTGTTATTTCTCCTCGAGAGGCTGCACGAACGTGAACAGTGTGACCTTATTATCATCAGTTCATTATTTTTATATTATTATCCACAATCGATCGCCACTTACACTAAATTAATGCACAAACATTCTTGCATTTTGGTGATTCGCTAGTTATTTTATGTTTTATTCAGGCTCTTGTCCATCAGTCAAGAAAAATTATCTGTCACATGTCCCTTCAAAACACCCACATGTCCCGGAAAAGCGTTAATGTCGAGCTATGCTTTGTATTCGTCGTAAAGATCGTTGTGCCGTTTTAAGTGATCAGACAAATTGGTGGTGTTTTCTTGTTTTGTGGCCACAAGACACATTCAAAGTACCTCTTTTTGTTCAACATCCTCCTTTATGTAGCCAAAATAGTCCCAAAAAGATGATTTCTGGTACGAACCTTTTTTTCTTCCTCTTCGGATCCTCTTCGTCGCTCATTTTAGCAGTGAATGTTTGGCCATGAGCGGTGAGCAGCGGCACAGCGAACCAATCACTGTACAGGCATGAGGAACGTGCATGTCACTCCAGCAGCAAACTCGTGTTTACTGTGTGCTACAGTTCTCTTAATACACCATGGGCATGTTCCGGTGATGTGACTATCGCACACGCGCACATCGCGATGTCGATGTTAAAACAGAATGTCGTTCAGCCCTAGTGTATATATAAACAGAAATGGATGAGCCATCATTCCCATATGTCCAACTGTGCTATTTCATAATTTTGATTACTTTCCTATTATTTCCTACTCTGTTGAAGGTGTGTCCAAGCTTTAGACCGTTGCTGTATGTTGTAGTTGTGTGTATTTGTGCGCTTGCGGAGTTTGTCTGTCATCATATGTGTGTTGGGAGCCGTCTCGGTTCTTTCAGCTTCTGACTTTGACCCAGAGGTCGAGGTTTCCCAAAAGACCCGTAAACGACAGCTGCGGCTCCCAGAGGGCACGTCACACTCACTTGCGAGCACACATACAATGAAAACACACACACACACACACACACACACACACACACACACACACACACACACGCACACACACATTCGGGCAGAGTAAGTTGAGATGTGAAGAAGAGCCATGTGAATTCCACCGAGTGCTGCTATATCTCTCTGTTCCGCTCGCTGACTCCGTCTAGACTAAAAAACCCTCGCACCGTCCCTGGCTGTTCCTGGGAATACCACGACCTGGTCAGGATCTACATTTTCATGTACATATCATTTGCTTTTTCTGAACAATGCGAGCGGCTGACCTCTCTGTTGACCGGGCGTATACTTTCTGAACACCCACAGCGTGAGCCACAGTCATTGGGGAGCCAGAACGGTTTAAAATAACAGTGCGGTTGAGCAGAAAACGAGACCCAGCCAATCACAGAGCCCTCGTTAAAAATCACACTGTTTCCATGGCGATAGAAAATATACTTAAAGGTTAACCTGGACAAACCGGCAGGCCATAGTTACAGAAGAAGACCTCCACTTTATACAGTCACAATTATATTTTTGCCCTCTGACACACACACACGTAAAGCATTATACAGTGGCTGGAGTTTATATACTGAGGGAGCAATGAATGGTGTGCTATTCATAACATCCGTAAAATCTGCAGAAGCCATCAGAACACAGTGGGAAACACATATGCAGATACACTTGAAACACTCTAGAGATGCACATAAAAACACATTCACACACACTATTGAGACTCAGACTGTATTTCATACTAGTGTTGTTGAAGCTGCTCTGTAACTGTGGCTTCACACTACTCATAAGTTAAAGGAGTTAAAGTCATTTACACTACAGTCCATGTAAACTTATACTGAATTTAGTCTTATTTGTTTTATAGGTGCTCCTTAAAGGGATTGTCCACCCAAAAATGAAAATTAGCCCATGATTTACTCACCTTTAAGTCATTCTAGGTGTATATGGCGTACACACATATACATATTCTTCTTTCAGACGAACACAATCTGAGTTATATCGGAGTATAAAATTGTGCGTAATCTGGGAGTATTGCTTGACTCTCATTGACTTTTGACTCACATATTGCTTTTTCCACTTACAAAATATTGTATGTATCCGCCGATCCCTCAACTTTAATGATGCTGAAACCGTTATTCACGCATTCATAACCTCGCGACTTGACTACTGCAATGCTCTATACAGCGGCTTACCAACAAAGGCTATACATCGCCTCCAAATGGTACAAAACTCTGCTGCCCGAGCACTAACATTAAATAAAAAATCTGTCCACATCACACCCATCCTCAACCAACTTCACTGGCTTCCTGTGGCCAGCCGCATCCAGTTTAAACTGTTAGTTTTAGTCTACAAAGCCATTCATGGCCCTGCACCACTATACCTTGCTGAGTTAGTTCATACATATGTTCCTGCCCGGATCCTCAGCTCCAGCAATGATAATCTGCTTGTTGTACCAAAGTTTAAACGCACTACTATGGGAGGTAGGGCTTTTAGTGTTACTGGCCCTACATTAGGGAACAAGCTGCCCTTGACTATCCGTAACGCACCGACTCTACAGTTGTTTAAATCCCAACTTAAAAAAGTAAATAATTATCTCTCGCACCGCCTCAGCCTTTAAAGTGATCTTACACCTTTTCATGTTACATGACTAGTTGCTGTTAATTGTTCACTTTGATTGTTTAACTTCTTTGTTGTTGTTGTCTATCTGGAGTTGATTGTTGTACACCTGCTTGTTTATTTGTTATCATGAACAGGCCGATTGTTTTTGTACTACATTGTAAAGCGACCTTGGGTTCCTGAAAGGCGCTATAAAAAATAAACATATTATTATTATTATTATTATTATTATTATTATTATTATTATTATTATATTAAAAATGTCCTGGCTCTTCCAAGCTTTATAATGTGAGAAAATGGCTGTTTTTGTTTTGAAGTCCATAAAAGTGCATCTATCCATTATAAAAGTAATCCACACGGCTCCGGGGGGTTAAAAAAGGCCTTCTGAAGCGAAGCCATGCGTTTGTGTAAGAAAAATATTTTAATTTAAATTTAAAACTTTACAAACTGTAATCTCTAACTTCCACTAACTATTGCACATGTATTGGCAAGAGACTGGCGTTTAAAAAAAAACTAAAAAACAAGCCCAGCCCAGGTCCGAAAAATGAACGCAGTACTTTACTTAAAAAGTAACTAAGTAACATAATAGTTACTTTTTAAGGGTGTAACGCAATATTTGAATGCATTACTTTTCAAAGTAACTTTCCCCAAAACTGCCTAAGATGACTTGAGGGTGAGTAAATCATAGACTAATTATTTTTTTTAGGGTGAACTATCCCTTTAATACCCCCATTAAACACTTTGGAATTTGGTAAGAAGTCTTTTAAGGTGATGATACATAGGGCAACTTTTTGAGCAATGTTGCACCGATCTAAAGTATCCAGATAGAAATTTGTTGCCCATTCTAAATGTCGCTTGGCAACAATTCTGTGTATGCTCACCAAGGGTGTGTGTGTGTGTGTGTGTGTGTGTGTGTGTGTGTGTGTGTGTGTGTGTGTGTGTGCGTGCAAGCATTTTGTTAGTAGAGGAGACCAGAGCATGTTGTCACACTTTTTATCAAGTGAATATTTCTCAGGGTAAGTTTATATTTGAAAGTCAATTTCAGTTTTCTCCTTAAAGTCATTTCCACTGTTATTGCCCAGGACAAAATGATACGGTTCATTGAACACATGCTTGCTTTATAGCATGCAATAGCGGGGCATGTTGTCACACTTTATGGAGGTTTTTTTTTTCTATTTTTATGATGGAAACCTGCTATTAAACAGGCCAATAGCATTTCAGCACAAAAACATTTATGCAATAAAAAACTACATAAAACGTACAAAAACATTATTTGGCTTTTTCAAAACAATTGTTTTGGCTTACATAATTTGTAAACTTAAAATGCAGGAAATTACAATATATAAAACACATGTGACATCTTGCCCAAATGATACTGTGAAATGATTAGTTTGGACTGCAGAATTCACAGAAATTATAATTCATATTAAACATGAATTATAGATTGTTTAGATAAATTATATATATATATATATATATATATATATATATATATATATATATATATATATATATATATATATATATATATATATATATATATATATATATATATATATATTATAAATGATCTTGTTGTTATAAAAGTAACGCATTTGTAGAATTGAACAGATGACTGGTGACAACTTGCCCCGGTCTCTAACCTTCTGTGTCGGGGTTAAAATAATATAGTGCTTTAGGGGTTAGGCTTTTTGTTAGTAATTGCTTTTCCAGTGTCTGTGGTGGTTAGGACTCTGTTATTTTGGATCTGTGTGGGAGAATATAATTGAACTGCATGCTTTACACCGCTCCTTGATGGGGGAAAATAGCTGTTTAGCTGAAAAGCTGCACTATTTGGAAACAGCTAAGCTGCTGTCACACTTCTGACAGTAAAGTTAGCAGCCTTGCTTGTTTTAGCTTCTCCTCAGCGCTGTTCCCCACACACGTTCAACCAGAAGCAGCAAAACAGCTTCCAGCAGTGTGTTTGATGCTTGTGCAGCCTCACAGTTAAAGGAATTAATATCTCCTTCATTAGCTCAGGGCAAAAGCACTTTACTGTGTTTTATGCTAATGAAGATGGAGATTGTTTACGGTAACAGACTTTTATGGCGTGCCATTAATTAAATGTGCCGATGTTCTGTATGTTCGTACTGTGTCAGCGCGTGTGTAAATTTTGAAAATGCATCTAGAGATGGAGTGAGTTATTGTGTCCGAGTCAAGTTAATGCAGTACACATGCTGACACACACATTTTGATGTGTATGCGTGCACACGCCAGGACAAAGTCATAAATTAACTGTGTCCATTGACCAGTAGCAGTTGAATTTGACTTGAACCTGTTGCAATTTATGCATAAATATGAGTTATATGAAATATAAGTTCCCAAACAGGTTCTACCTTTGGGAAACTGCATAAAATATTAAGACTTGTTTTCAGGGAATGTATCTTTAATGAAAGTCTATTTTATCGTACTACACTTTAAAAAAAAATTGTTTTTTATTTTTTTTTATTTTATTTTTTTTACTTTTTTCCAATGTTTTTAAGTAAAAAAAAAATAATACCTAAAAAACAGCTGTGCTGCTTACATTTTTTTTGTGTTGACATAATATAATTATGCTCAGTGTAGGTGAAAGTAATTTAAAAAGTAATGCAATATTGCATTACTCCATAAAAAATTACTTTGTAGTTACTTTTATGGAAAGAAATGAGTTACGTTACTTTTGTGTTACTTTTTTGCACAATAAAGGTCCCGTTCTTCGCGATTCCATCTTTCAAACTTTAGTTAGTGTGTAATGTTGCTGTTGGAGCATAAATAATACCTGTAAAATTATAAAGCTCAAAGTTCAATGCCAAGCGAGATATTTACCAGAAGTTCCCTTTCAAAGCCTACAGCGAACGGCCGCTTTGGACTACACCCCTGCACTTCCTGCTGTAATGACGTCACTAGAACCGTTTGTTGACTAACCCTCCGCCCACAAGAATACGCAAAAAAGGGGGCGTGGTCTTGTTGCTCTCCCACGTGGAGAAGAGCGCACATTGAACGCTTGCATCTCCCCGTTAAGGTAAGAGGCGGGACCTTTCCGGGCAAAGTGTGCTAAGCTGCTGTCCAATCACAACACGGGAAGCGCTGGCCCAATCAGAACTCGTTACGTCTTTCTGAAAGAGGGACTTCACAAGGAAATCATCAGGCCGTTTTTAGGACAGAGGAAACAGCGCTGTACTGATAAGTAAATTGTGTGAAAAATACTGTTTTTTTTACACGCGAAACATGAACTCATGTTATATTGCACACTGTAAACATAATCAAAGCTTCGAAAACACGCAAAGAACAGGACCTTTAATAAAAATGCCCCCTTAAGATATGAGGCAAAAATTTTCCTCTATGAGTTCTTGATTTTTTTTATTTTATTCATAAAGGATATAGCTAGTTAAGCAATACCACACAAGCAAGAGTGCTATTTTCCTGAATATCAGGAGATATCATTATCAATATCAATTTTATATAAGGTCAATAAACAAGAAGTCAATATTAGGTGACTTAGATTTTAGACTCAGAATAGTGGCTGTTTTTGCTGTTTTTGCGTCTGGATGTTTTGTTACTAAATGAACGAATCAGTCTAATGAATGACTCAACGACTCAGTTATCACTTGCTTTGTTACTGAATAAATCAAGAATTTTAAAAGAATCGTTTGACTTAATGATCCAATTATTCACTTGTTAAGACAATGATTTGCCACCACCTACTGGCCATTTTTAGCCTAGAAATCTAGACGCACCCGAGCGGCAGCAAATCTAATCTGCCCGCGAGTGTCATCTAGCAACTCTCAATACCCTTCTGAGCTGTAATCCCCTAACTCTTGCCGGGCCAATCACATCGTGTATAGAGTCGGTGGGTGGGGCCATAATGACGACGGCCGAGTTGTGTTTGTGTGCTTCTAGTAAACACAGAAACTGGCGAACGGCGGTCTTTCGAATCAGCTTTGACCGCGACTCTGGAAGACTTGGAGTTGAGCTTTTCTCTGAGAAAAGAACAAAGAGCGGCACTGAAGTCATTCTTAAAAAGGGAAGATGTGTTCGGAGTTTTGCTGACCGGATACAGCGAATGTTTAATCTATCAACGAGCTCCGCTTCACCTTAGTTGCTCTGGTTGGTTGTAGCGCTATCCTATCGCGTGCAGAGGGAGTTTGAAGGACAACCGTTTATCCCGCCCCTCGAATTGAGCTGTCAATGGTGAGTTTCCAGACCAAACATCTTGATGTGGGTCTGGCTTGTCAGGCTAGGCCATTTTAGTTTCATATTTAAAAGTATGATAGATAGAATAGATATAATGAGCCCTTTTTAACAATCTAAGTTCATGGTCTAAACTGCATGGCGCAAGTGCACTTTGGGTGTCAACTCTCCAGGCACATGGTCTAAAAGGTTTGTCCCTATTCATCGTGGGTGTGTTTTTGGGCATTATATGCAATAAACTCATCATTCATTCCCTTTAAAGCCCTTTAAAGCTATTTACATGGCAGAATATAGACAACCTCAAGCTGACAAGTCAGTTTAAAGACATGTTTGTATTGCCACGATTGGTTAAATAAGTAGCCAATTTAATTTCGTCATTACTGCAGATAGGTAATTCTGATACATGCACTGGTATTTTAATCTTTATGTACACAATAATAACCTTCCACATTTTAATCCTTTTTTTTTAAAATATTTTATTTTTTAATCAAATGTTTGCGTAATAAGCAGAGTGTACGCTCGTAGTGCACCCGACTATAGCCACATATTAATAACACAAAAAATACTGCGCTATTGACTTTGGAGCAGGTTTTGTTGGTCAATGGCCCAGTTGTTTTCAGTTCCTCAAAATAGCAATTTGCCAACAATACATCTGAACACACCTGGTTTTCAGACCAGCACACATGATCAGATGGCACGAGTGCATTTGCCATTAAAAAAACTTGACGTGAAAATGATAACGGTGTTTAGACTATTAAGAGTGAAATATGAGAACTTTGTTAAATATGAGATAATAAAGTAAAAAATATACAGATAATAAAATAATAGCAGTCACATTGTAATGATGAGCCTCAGGTTGAGGGACATGTCATTTAAAAGTAATGCGTAAAAAGTAAAAACGTATTTTGCAGTGCAGTACTATCATCTAAACTATAAACCAATGATTTAGTCAAATTTACATTTTAAATGGAATAATATAAACGAACAATTTAATTCGAACAATTTAATTGAGCCAATAACCAATCTTGACAGCCAATTTTTTTTATTTTTATTAAATGGGTCATACTTACAGTGCTTTAAAGAACCATTAAAGAAGCTTTATTTTAAAGAGCAAAGTTATAAAGGGTGTGTGTGTGTGTGCGGTCAAGGTAAACCCTACATATGGGGACAAAATGGCAATATCTGAAATCTTTGTCATTGTGGGGACATTTTTTGGTCCCCATTAGTAAAACGGCTTATAAATCATACTGAGTTATGTTTTTTGAAAATGCAGAAAGTTTTGCTGTGATGGGTAGGGGTAGTGTAAGGCGAGAGAATACTATACAGTTTGTATATAAAAGCCATTAAGCCACTCTATGGAGAGTGCCCATAAAGATAGTGAACCCGATTGTGTGTGTGTGTGTGTGTGTGTGTGTGTGCGGTGCATTTAAGCTCTCAAGCGAGCACAGAGGTCAGGAGGAAGTGTTTTCCTGAGTGTTTCAGTATTTATGTGTGTGTGTGCTGAAGTTCTTTAACATGTGGCGGCCGTAGGGAAGTGTGTGTTCATTATGCAGGACTCAAGGGACCAATCGCACACACTAAACACACCTGATCTCCATGATGACCCGTAACCGCAAATCTGGCCCTGCTGTCTGCAGCTGTCATTTATCTCAACACGCTTTCATTCTCCTGCTCTCTCGTTTTTTTCCACTCTCCCTTCTTTTTTTGATCCCTCTGTCCATTCATAAACCCAGCCATACCATTTGATCAGGCTATTTGAGGACATTTCACAGATAATATTACTGTATATTACACAAATTAGTGCTCTCAAAACATTTTTTTCAAATCATATGAATTAATATGTGTTACATGTGTTCTCTGTCTGTTGTTTTCGCCGAGTTTTCAGTTCGGTCCGTGACCTAGTTTTCCCCAGTCTGTCTGGTTAGTTGTCATTCACCTGTGTATTGTTAAAGGGTTACTTCAGCAATTAGCATATGGCTTTGTATCAGTAGAAACCCTGAAGTATATTCAAATGATTGTGCTTTCCCTCCTTATATCCCCCTGAGACAAGAGATTTATGCATTTTATTTCTGGAAAAATTCCTCCTATGATGCAAATTGACGATATTTGCATCATAGGAGGTATGTTTGGAATAAGGCTAAAGACTACAGCCAGCAGAGGGAGCCATTTCCGCATGTTTTGAACTCACGCATGGGGGATGGGTTACTACACTCATGGGTTACACTCAGCTGGCAGGGAGAGCTCAGCAGGAGCAGGCAGCTGCAGGCACTCATTTAAACGGAGCTATGGTGAGCAATGTAATTGTTTTAACTTCTCAAATTAATTTCTATGAAAGTTAAGCTTGCAAAGGCATGAACTGAAAAGCGCCAGACTGAACTCGCGTTGTGAATGTATGCCGCGAGTGTAGTCGCGATTACCTCAGCTCTCATCACGAGCTCATTTCTCTCACTCCTGCAGTTAGTGATCAGTGCTGTGATACTCGCGCGGTGACTTACTCATTATATTTAACAGACACGTTCAGGTTTTAATTGTAGTGTCTTCAACTCAGTCACAGTAATCCAGTAATTTAGGTGGCTTTGGGAATGGCCTAACAGGGCAGCGAAGCATTCTGGGAATTGTAGTCTTTCATCCCCATGAGACAAAAATACATGTTCTGTCTTTTCTCAGTCTAGAAGGCACCAAATTCAAAAATAATTTCACATTTCTACTACATTGATGACCCAGTTTAAATACAGATTCATCTTCCCAGCGCTGAAGTACCCCTTTAATTACCTCATTTACTCTGTGTACTTAAAGCCTAGTTCAGACTGCTCGATTTTCAAACTCGTCGGGTCACTGTTCTTTTCACACTGCATGACTATCTGGGGTATCATTCAGTCACTGATGTGTTCAGACTGCACAATGGTTTGACGACAGAGGAGTTCACACTGCATGACTGAACAAGAGGAAGAATCGCAGACAACTCTCTCTCCGGTGCTTAAACTATGTTTCCCAAACACGTGCGATGTGACAAGTAAACAACGCGAGATCACACGTGCGTCAGACCGGAGTTCTCGCACGAGACTTGGAATTGTTATTAAAAATGATAAACTGCACAAAGTTTGCTTCAAATTGTATGTGCGCTGATTTGTGGAGAAAAAGAAAAAAGATTATGGCGGAAGAAGAGTTGGAGAGACAGAGGGAGCCAGGATTGTGTTCTGCAAAAACAGTTTGAGGTAAATAAACAATTTTGTAATGTGCTGCTGCTGTGGCTGGATGTGCAAATGTTTGGCCTTTGTTTCTGTTTGATAGAATTGTAAATCTATTAAAATACTGAAATTCTGCTCTATAACTCCTCCCTGAACGCCCTGCTGCCCTGTATCTCACTCTCTCATTGGCTGTCGGTGTAATTTTCAGTCAGAACGCTGTTCACACAGCAGGAGTTTGAATCGCCGACAGGTCCAGATATTTAGCATGCCAAATATCTCACCGGCGTCAGTGACTCGTCGGCGATTCTCTCTGATCGCATCTTTGATTATTCACACTGCATGATTGTCACTCGCGTGCACGAGCACCGATTTGCCTGTGATCTCGGGCATTTCTCGGCGATTTCACAAAACCTGTCTGCAACTCCAAATCGGGGCAAAAATCGGGCAGTGCGAACTAGGCTTAAGTCTTCAGTTCTCCCTCAGTGTTTGTCCGTTTTCGTAAATGTTAACCTGGTTTATGGCCCTTCTATGCTAGTTTCCTGAGTTCCTGTTTCTTCCTGGTCTTTTATCAATATGTTCCGTAACAATATGCCCATTAATTGATCAAATTATTTGAATTTGAAACGTCATTACTCAATAATAGATCCACTATATAAAGTTATTTATTTGTATTAGTTTATTATATACCTGATACTTTTCAATCATCTTTTTTTTTTCAGGTGCACTTTTAAAAGTTTTTCAGGTACAGTTTAAAGAGCATGATTTCTCTGATACTTTTATATCAATGTGCTACTGTACCTTTAAGATTTTTCTCTTTGCATGTGAAATGAATGACAGGCTGCAATATAGTTTGCAAAGCTGTTATATTGAGACAGATTGATGAAACAATCCACAGAATTTTAGCTTCAATATGTTCTTTTTAGAATTTTCAGTTGTGAAAGAACTCTTTCAGTTCCAGAGATCAAGGGAAAATAATATGAGGCCTTTAAGGGATTCCTTCTCCAAAACAATAAATAGTTCCAGTGGCCTTAATGATTTCTTCATGTATATTTCCAGTCATTTGCTTTAACAGGCCCTTAAAGCGAGTGTCTGTAAGACCATTAATATAACGAATAGGACTGGTGATATGAGAGGTTACACACATGCAATCATACTGTGTGTGTGTGTGTGTGTGTGTGTGTGTGTGTGTGTGTGTGTGTGTGTGTGTGTGTGTGTGTGTGTGTGTGTGCGCGCCAAATGTCACCAAAAGGTCAAAAATTACTTGTATTACTGTCCTTGTGGGTCCCAATGAGAAAAACATTATGAGAGAAAATTATGGCATGTCTTTTGAAAACATGAAAATGCAAAACGTTTTCTGTCATAGGTAAGTTTAGGTTTAGAGTATAGAATATAGAGATTTTATGTTCTCGTAATGATAAGAATACCATACCAGTGTGTGTGTGTGTGTGTGTGTGTGTGTCTCTGGAGTTTGTGATCTCTGGAGGTTCTCGGTGCATCTGTGTTGTGATTAATGACCGTCTCTCCCCTCAGAGAGCAAGATACAGCACAATAACAGCTCAATACATCTCTCATCTCATTTCTCCTCTCCTCTCTCCTCTCATCTTAGTTTTCCTCTCCTCTCGTATTGCTCAAAAATGGCTCTTTCATTGCTCAGTGGAGTTCTTGGTTATATTTAATTTAGATATCATCTTTGCCACAGAGATTTCTTGTGAGATTCTTTGAGAAGAAAGGATAGGAACAAATAACACCATTTGCTCTATTTAACCTCCGTTTAAAATATTTAAAGATATAAAAGACCTCTGATATTTGTGATTGCCAGGGTGTTCTGGATGGTTACGTAATGACAGCAGAGTCCATCATCACATCTGGGATATTCTAGTCTTTTCATATAGCGGTCTTTCCTTCTTGTGTCTATGGGATTTTTTCATCTGTTTTGAAAACCGTGTGTGTCTAATCACTGAAAAGTAGCAGCACTCGTCTCCACAACACCACATCATTGGAGGAGTCATTCATATCTGCTTAAAATAATGCTTGCCTATGAAAACACAAGTTACATGAAACAACATACAGTATCCACCATGTATTTTGTGGGGGTGTGTGTGTGTTTGTGAAAGGTATATATAGCTTTGGGCCTCAGTGACATGCTCTGATGGCCCAGTTCTGTCTGTTCAGTGGCCCCCAACCCTCCCTGTGTGTGTGTGTGCGTGTGTGTGCGCGCGTGTGTGTGCGTGTGCGCGCGGGCATGTTTTTGTGACGTATGAGGGCACAAATGTGTGTGTGCATGTGTGTGAAAGATAAATTTCCCGTCCGCCCAAGTGCTCAGAGGAATTTGTCCGCTCCTGCGTCTTTATTTAAGTTGTTGGCAGAACTTTGATTCCAACACAAAAGAAACAGACTGAACGACTTTATCTGCTGAAATATTCACGCAGCCACTTGCTCTTCAGAAATGTGCTCAGATCTGCACACACCTCTCTGACCTGTGCAGAAACACCGTACCGTGATTAGAAAATAATGAGCTTTACCACAAAAAAGAGAGATTTGTGGGCTGTGTTTTCAATGGAATACTTGCCTACTGCGCAGTATACACTGAAAAATATCTAGTATTTTTTAAGTCTGCTACATTGTTGTCACATGACATCACTACAGGCATCTGTAATAGCTTCTGCTTCTGCTTCATATCCTCCACAGCTGGAGTGCTAGTTGTTAAAATATAGCTTGGATATTGACATCTGTAGGACGGACGCTGCGCTTTACTCCGAGATGTAGCTGCATTTACTCTATAGAGAGATAGATGGCAGAGAGTGAGAGTGAGGCTTACTGTGAACTCTGTCAAATCAGACTCATGTTTGCAGATATACACTACAATATACACAAATATACACTATTGTTCAAAAATGTGTCCTATATTTGGCATGTTTTTAAAGCTACACTATGTAACTTTTCTGTTCGCTAGTGGTCGTCTATTCAAGATGATGCCAGGTTTGGGCTCATAATCTTGGGACATGTGGTCTTCACCTCATAGTCGGTGGTAAAGAATTGGGATAGGACTCAGGTAGAACTCATGTTGATGGATGCGGTTATTAACATTACTGTAGTATGAAGCAGAGCAGGACCGAGTGTTGTGGAGCTGAGCAAGGCCGCTGGAGCGATTGTTACACAAACACACAGGCTTCATCAAATGCTTCAGTGGCAAATCATCATATTAGAATGATTTCTGAAGGATCATGTGACACTGAAGACTGGAGTAATGATGCTGAACATCCAACTCACAGGAATAAATTACATTTTCCAATATATTTGAATAGAAACCAGTTATTATTAAATATTAATATTTCCCAATATCACTGTTTTTACTGTATTTTTAATAAACTCAATGCAGCCTTTGAGAGCAAAAGATGCTTATTTTAAAACACTAAAGAAATCTTATTGACCCCAAACTTTTGAGTGGTAGTGTGTTTATATATAACTTGATATTTTTTTCTGGTTTATCCATCACACTAGAAACAGGTCAGGTCGGAGGCATTGCATTGTGGGATACAGAAACTGTACGTGTGTGTGTGGGCATGTCAACTGGTAGTTTCACTGACTTAATTAACAACAGCAATAGTGCCAATTATGTTAATGAGACTGCTAATGCCAGGCAGACAGTAACACAGGCGTGTGTGTGTGTGTGTGTGTGTGTGTGTGTGTGTGTGTGTGTGTGTGTGTGTGTGTGTGTGTGTGTGTGTGAGCGCGCGCGCACGCACGTTGTGTCGATTTGTGATATGTCAGTTTAGTGTGCTTGAGAGCATTGTGTGCTTGCTACACTAATAATCTACTGACACAGTTGATTATAGAAACAGATGAATACATTATGTGTTCATAAAGGAATCAAAGCTGATAATTTTTACTTTCTTAGTTTAAAATAAATCTTAATTTTTTGTAAATAAAATGATGGACTGGACTAAAATAGACCCCATTTTGCCTTCTGAACTGCCTCAATTCTTCTTGGCATTGATTCAGCAAGGTGCTGGAAACATTCTTGGTTGAATCATAACTAAATCTACACGAAATCACAGAGCACCGTTCCTCCACATCTTAAAGCTACTCTATTAAATTGCGATCTGGTGGCTTGTGGAGGCCGGTTGAGTTTAGTGAACTTAGTCATGTTTAAAATGATTTGAGCTTTATGACATGGTGTGTTATTCTGCTGGAAGTAGCCATCAGAAGATGAGTACACTCCAGAGGTGGGACAAAGTCATTGTTATGCAAGTCACAAGTAAGTCTCAAGTCTTTGCCCTCGAGTCCCGAGTCAAGTCGAGTCAAAGATGAAGCAAGTCTCGAGTCGAGTCAGAAGTCAAAGCCAACAAGTCTCAAGTCGAGTCCAAAGTCCTACCATTTTAGTTTCGAGTCACTTCAAGTCATCTTACCACAGAAATAAAATTATACAAATCATGTATGTCTGTAAGATTTGTATTTATTTAAACCTCTTTTTATACAATGACATTAAGCAAATACAGTAAAAAAAAAGAAGAAGAAAAAAAAAAAGGAAATCTAAATGTAAATTTTCACAGAAAATGCTTGTATTTCAACAGCATATTGCACTAGAACAATGCACAGCGGCTTCAGTCCTGTACTGTACTGACCTCATATTGCAAAACAGTTCAACTTTCAAATAGACATGGGTCCTTTTAGCCTAAACTTCGGGCCATTATGGGAATATTGTTTAGCTTATTTTTGGTTTCATTTGGTTTACTTTAATAATTTAATTTATTCAATTATTTTGTTTTGCTATACTTTTTATGCCAGCTTGCCATGGCCCCCCTAGCGTCCCCTCGCGGCACCCAGGGGTCCCTGTCCCCACTTTGAAAAGCACTGCTATAAAGCATATGACTTCAGTTTCTTGAGGGAAAGGGCTTCCTTATGACTTTTGAAGCAGTGAAAACATTCCTAATATTGCATACACTGAAACTGAAATATTATCGTATACCGTAGTGTATAATAGACAATGAATATTAACACAACAACATTGATATGAGTAAAGAGTAGTTTCAAATACAACATGTGAGGCTATAAGGGATTTTCTGACATCTGTTTCATATTCTTCTCAGGTATGAAGAATACAGAGGGGTGGGGGGCCCAAAACAAGCCCAATCTTATTATATTATTTATTATCATCAGTATAATTTATGATCAATATTTTATCAATAAATGAGCCTGCAACATATTAAATTGTAATCTCTTGGAGTTTAAATAGCAAATACAGATGGGATTTTACAAAATTCTTTAAGTTGCAATAAAGACTGTGAACAGAAGAGGTTTGGAGATGGAAAAAGAGAAAAAGTGACGTGAAGGAATATGGTAACTCCAGTCGGAGTTATTGCAAACATATTAGGAGCAGCGGTGAACATGTACACTATAAACCGTAAAAAGGATAAGCCCTGCATCTCAATGTGCAAACCTGCTCTAAATAGTAGGCTATAGAAAATGACTAATGTCACATAGATACTATTTAGGATTAATATGCACTTTTTTTTCACAGTCTATGATTGGGAGTTTATGCACAGGAAAACACTGAGAGCGCTGCAATATAGCAACGTAAAAATACATTCGAACCATACATACTGTTATTATTATTAGTCTATACTTTTGTTTCTTTTTCTGTTTTGATAATAGCCTGTCATAATAAATAGCCTACATTATAAAAAATATTTTTAAAATTAAATTAGGTGGCTCACCTCCCTGTTTCCTCTCCATCTCTGTACATCTCTGCTGGTTGCATTGTTTGTAAAATAAAAATAAAAATAAAATGTATACGTCTATTTACGTCTACAAACTATCATTACATTTATAACATCATATCACATGCCTGCACGTTGAACGCGATTTTTCTTCAATGAGATGAAGGAGGCGGGATGTATGAGGACGAATGACTACAGCACTTGTATCGTTGCACTATGGCTATAAGCTGTGAGAAGACAGTGTCAGGCAATGTATTTGGACAAAACAGCGACCATAAATGTAAAGAAACGAAGTTGCTTGTCATATTTTCCTAACAAGCAACCACACTTTTTCTAATAAGCCCAAAAAACCGCGACCCGCAACTCGAGATTTTTTACCGCGACTTGCCAATAAAAAAAGCCCAAAGTCACGTGTTATACGCGGACTTGGTAGCTATGGATACTGTCGAATCAAACCAATGTGGGACCATGCGCGGGACTACAGTGATTGGATGTCGTGGAGGCAGCGCGCGTGCTCTCTGCATACGCAAGTGCAGATTTTTTTCACAGATGCAGATACACTGAGAGCGGCGCGGCCGTGTGAAAGAAAAATTACCCGAGGTTTTCATGGGGAGTAGCAAGTCTTCTCGAGTCATAAGGCTCAAGTCCAAGTGAAGTCACGAGTCATTGATGTTAAAGTCCAAGTCGAGTTGCAAGTCTTTGTACATTTTGTCAAGTCGAGTCCGAAGTCATCAAATTCATGACTCGAGTCTGACTCGAGTCCAAGTCACATGACTCGAGTCCACACCTCTGGTACACTCTGGTCATAAAGGGATGGACATGCTCAGCAACAATACTCAGGTAGACTGTGGCATTTAAACAATGCTGAAGAAGCCTAAAGTATGCCAAGAAAACATCCCTCACACCATTACAGCACCAGCTGCCTGAACCGCTGATACAAGAGAGGATGGATCCATGATTTCATGTTGTTTTCAGCAAATTCTGACCCTCCCATCCGAATGTTGCAGCAGAAATCCAGACTCATCAGACTGGGCAACGGTTTTCCAATCTTCTACTGTCCAGTTTTGGTGAGCCTGTGTGAATTGTAGCCTCAGTTTGCTGTTCTCAGCTGACAGGAGTGGCACCGGTGTGTGTGTGTGTGTCTTCTGCTGCTGGAGCTCTTCTGCTTCAATGTTGGACGTGTTGAGTTTTCAGAGATTGTTGTGTGTTCAGAGATGCTCTTCTGCAGATCTCGCTTAATTGTAGCAAGCGCTTATTTGTTACTGTTGTCTTTCTATCAGCTGAACCAGTCTAGTCATGCTCTCCTGACCTCTGGCGTCAACAAGTCATTTTCACCAACAGAACTGTCACTCACTGGTTTAGCTAATACCCAAGCAACCCCACTGTGCCCTGCAAGAGGTTCCTTAGAGCACATCTTGAGCTGGGGAGAGAGGAGGTACAGGTGACGCCATGAAGGTGCTGAAGGCAGTAGCTGACACCATCTGCATCGCAATCCAATATTTATTGTTTTATATTTTTTGCGTATTTCCCTTTAAATGCAAATGAGCTGGTGCTCCTTGTCTGTTCTTTCAAGAAGAGGGTGGAGCTTCGATACACCTTTCGCCAGGAGTTTGAGTGACAGGCGATCTGACCAATCAAAATCCAAAAAATATTTATTTGATACTATAAAATAAATTAACTAGAAGGAAGAAATGATCGGTTCACGAGGAGCTTTAACACTACAGTGGCACTACAGTGACCTGTCATGACACATCAATGAGCCACAAAACAGTATTTAGTGTTTATATTTCTTTCAAAAAAGACACAATTTTAGAGTTGAGACTGTTTCATATTAAAAGTAACCTGCTCTGTCCTGCCTGTCAGTGCATTGTCAGTATCCTCTTTGCTCTGCAATGTGTTTTTCACTGCGTGAGAATGTTTGTGGGACATAGCAACAGTAACTAGGGGGCGGGTCCTTGCGAACGGTCAATTGTGTTAGTGCAAAACCAACAACAGAGAGATCTTGTCAAAACCTAACGGTGTTCAGTTCGAAACGGAGTCGGATAATAATGCCTAGAGAGCCAGAGAATATCTGCTACATGGAGATAGAACAGTTTAATTCTGGTTTTAGCTTATGTTGCCATATTGCTTTTATACACTATTAGTACAAGCATGTTGTAGCGGACCCTGTCCGAATAAACTTTACTGGTGAATTTTATGAAGTTTATTGTACTTCACACAAAAGTGTACATCCCCAAGTGTACATAAGTGTACACTGATCCTTGAGTAAAAACTTTTTAAGCAAAACCTGCCTTAAATTGTCCCTCATTCAGGCAATGCACCTGCACTGCTTACATGACATTGATGTCGCTACAACTGCACAATCGCGTATAAAATGGTGGACGGTGTACAACTGACTAAGGGAGGAAACTACGCTAATACTGGACAGTCTGTCAGCGCCGTGGGTGGAAACGTGCAGATTAAGGGGCGGTAATATTATAATCGATCCCCTTTATACGTCAGAAGGGGAGATAAATATGAGCAGCTCGTTGTTTCACATACTTATAGAGAACGGCTTACCTAAACAAGTTACTGGGTTGTCCTTTTCCACATTTTCTTGGTTGGTAGATGCACCAGGGACCAAATTATAGCACTTAAACATAGGAAAATTCACATTTTCATAATAAGTCCTCTTTAAAGCATATTAAAAACACCACATAGACATAGAAACAACATCAAAAACTTTCACCACAGTGGGTCTTTAATTAAATAAGGAGTTAAATATATGAATTTATTTTACAATATTGCATATTTCCATCGTATAATATATTCTAAAGTTGTTGTTGTTAAAAAACTAGCACTGGATTTAAATCATGTTCCTTTCTTATAATAGCAGGCTTCATTTCCCAGTGATGTTTTAATGAATGTTTTGTTTCTCAAAGAAGTTCATGAAAAGAGTTCCTCCAGCTGAGAGAATTCCAGGAAGAATCCTTCTGTCTGTTCTCTATGAAAATAGAAAAATCTCTTCACAGCGTTTCTCAAATATCGGTGTCACACATATACACACCTCGGCCCACAGACGACACTGCTGGAGGAGGCTGTCAGCTGCGTCGTCTGATCACAAAAGATGAAAGAGACAAACCGATTCTACATTTACTATCTTTCTCTCTATCTTTCTGTAGATACAAAAGAAACTAGCTCAATGTGGCCTGGCATGATTGTTCGAAACACATTATTTCCAGATGAACCAATATGATTTACCCTGATGTTTTCGGATTAGATAGAAGATCAAACTAAGAGCGACATAAAGGTTCACAAATAAAAGTAAATTTTTCACTAAAATGACAAATCTGTCGTCATTTATTCGTCCTCTTGTCGTTCCAAACATGTAATTACTTTCTTTCTTTCATGAAACACACAGGGTGTGTGTGTGTGTGTGTGTGTGTGTGTTTCATCCACTGTGTTTGTTTGAACTCAAGGTGAGAGTAAATTCCAGGGATCTGTAATAACAGCGTTGATCTGTGCTTCATATCCTTCACAGCTGGAGTGTTATTCACTAGAGAGGCGAGACAGAACCGAGAGTGAGATAGATTGATGGAAAGCTTAAATGAGGACGTCAGCTTGCATTATCCATTCTTAAGAATTGTTTAATATTTTATCAGATATGACTAAATGTCAGACCGTCATCTATCTATCTATCTATCTATCTATCTATCTATCTATCTATCTATCTATCTATCTATCTATCTATCTATCTATCTATCTATCTGTCTGTCTGTCTGTCTGTCTGTCTGTCTGTCATCTATCTATCTATCTATCTATCTATCTATCTATCTATCTGTCTGTCTGTCTGTCTGTCTGTCTGTCTGTCTGTCTGTCTGTCATCTATCTATCTATCTATCTATCTATCTATCTATCTATCTATCTATCTATCTATCTGTCTGTCTGTCTGTCTGTCTGTCTGTCTGTCTGTCATCTATCTATCTATCTATCTATCTATCTGTCTATCTGTCTATCTGTCTGTCTGTCTGTCTGTCTGTCTGTCTGTTTGTCATCTATCTATCTATCTGTCTGTCTGTCTGTCTGTCTGTCTGTCTGTCATCTATCTATCTATCTATCTATCTATCTATCTATCTATCTATCTATCTATCATCTATCTGTCTGTCTGTCTGTCTGTCTGTCTGTCTGTCTGTCATCTATCTATCTATCTATCTATCTATCTATCTATCTATCTATCTATCTATCTATCTATCTATCTATCTATCTGTCTGTCTGTCTGTCTGTCTGTCTGTCTGTCTGTCTGTCTGTCTGTCTGTCTGCCTGCCTGCCTGCCTGCCTGTCTGTCTGCCTGTCTGCCTGTCTGTCTGTCTGTCTGTCTGTCATCTATCCGTCCGTCCGTCTGTCCGTCCATCTGAACTGCGCTATTCAAATAAACTTGACGCGCCTCAAGTCTAATAACAAGCACAAACTGTGTTAAATATTTCGTCCTACAGTGTTTTCTACTTTACCACAGTAAAAGATGTGAACGGGTGTAATAGACTTAAGCAAACAAAAGGAAGAAAAATGTATAATTCCTTGTAAAAATGAGTGTGCCACGAGTGAAGATTTGGGAAAAGAAACGAGATGTCCGTTGGGATAAAATAGACTAACATTAGGCTTATTGTTAAAATTCACGGAAATCGGAATATCGGATGACCAGATTGCAAAACAGAATTAAAAAGCTGGCAAATCTTAAATTGGGCTCAGCCTCCCTCTCTCATTCGGCATGAATCCATAGCCTGTTTTCATGGCTGCGATGTAACATTGCAAATTTATTTCCCTTGTAAAACCCTGTGGTAAAAATCACGTAAAACCGCGTTCACATAAAAAAAACAAAAAACACTGGGTCAATATTATAGTTCAAAATTATAGTTTTAATTAAGTAGAAAATAGTATGAAAGGAGATAAAATAAAAAAGTGCACAACTCCTCCTAAGTGTAAGCAGTGTGTCTATATATAACTTGATATATCCCCTCACATGCAAACTAGCGCGGATGAGTCCTTATTCGGGTTAGTAAAATAACACAATTTAGTTTTTAAGTAGAAAATATATTTATGTAAAGAGATAAAATACATCTTTTTATACAAATAATAAAAAAAGTCATGATAAAGTGAACATGCTAGTTTTTCTAGCAAAAAATATCAAGGCTGGAATGTAAACCTTTTTTTTTTTTTGCGGCGGCGGCGACGATCTCAGACCCGCGGTAGGCATCATGTGACCGTGGTATTGCGGTAAAACGGTAACCGTCCCAGTCCACAGTAAGCACTGTGCTTAAGCACGCGAATGAAACGTTTAACCGTCAAGGCTTTAAAATGCATGCAAATAATGAACTTTCTTGATTGCGAATAACTTTAGTGTCCGTGAGTTAAGTTCTACCTCTAAGATGTGATGTGAATATATGTCACGTTGTACAGTACCCTAGTACATTGTGATGGAGGCAAATTATAAAATTATCTAATTAAATAAAAAAACGGGAAAAAATTCAGTTCTCAAGCGCGTATTGAAACGTAAATGTCGTACTGAACGGTTCAATATTATATTGAGAATTGTGGCAACCCTATCTATCTGTCTGTCTTTATCTATCTATATCTATATCCTAGGCAGAAGTTTCAGCCAAGTTGAATTATTTCTGTCATTACACTCAGACTCACCATCAGTTTTTTCAATGCTCTGCATGAAGTCCTCCAGCTTTGCTGAATAAAGCGGTTCAGGTGTGTGAGATTACAGTAGCAGTGGTTCACACGTCGATCATCAGTGTCATCGCTGAATAAGCTGCATAATTCACGATAGCCCACTTAGCACCGGTGTAGAGCACTTCATCGGCGTTGGTGAGTTCTTACAGGCCTCTGCTGAGAGCTCAGACTCATGTACCTTCACTGAAGCCTATATATTACAGCCGCCCACTTCATTTCCCCTATGGAGCGTTTCTTGATTGCGAGGGCTCGACGACTCTTGCTTGAATTCACAATGAGACCTTGTGCAATCTTCAGTGCTCATGAAAGGACGCAGGTTTCATTTCTGAAGATCTGTGGGTTTAAAAAGGTTTGGGAGGCTTCAGAATTAGAGCTGTTATTGTGCTCTTGGGCCTCACACCTGGAGTTCAGCTGAGAAGAACTTCAGCAAATATTTGAATTAACTTTCCATATATTGCTGGCCGTGTGTGAGAGAGTGTTTATACAGCATAAAACAACCTCAGATTTCACTGATAATATTCAGATACCTTCATTGCAGGGTTGAGCAAACTTCACAGTTGAAGAATGCGAGCTGTGAGTGAGCTTGAACGGAATTGGCCGTGACACCCAGGAGAGTATTTGAAACAGAAAGGAAGACAGAAAGAGCAATTGCTCACTGAATCACTTCATCTATCTATCTATCTATCTATCTATCTATCTATCTATCTATCTATCTATCTATCTATCTATCTATCTATCTATCTATCTATCTATCTATCTATCTATCTATCTATCTATCTATCTGTCTGTCTGTCTGTCTGTCTGTCTGTCTGTCTGTCTGTCTGTCTGTCTGTCTGTCTGTCTATCTATCGTTCTATCTATCGTTCTATCTGTCTGTCTGTCTATCGTTCTATCTATCTATCTATCTATCTATCTATCTATCTATCTATCTATCTATCTATCTATCTATCTATCTATCTATCTATCGTTCTATCTATCGTTCTATCTATCTATCTATCGTTCTATCTATCGTTCTATCTATCGTTCTATCTATCTGTCTGTCTGTCTGTCTATCTATCTATCGTTCTATCATTCTATCTATTGTTCTGTCTGTCTGTCTGTGTCTGTCTGTCTGTCTGTCTGTCTGTCTGTCTGTCTGTCTGTCTGTCTGTCTATCTATCTATCTATCTATCTATCTATCTATCTATCTATCTATCTATCTATCTATCGTTCTATCTATCGTTCTATCGTTCTATCTATCTATCGTTCTATCTATTGTTCTATCTATTGTTCTATCTATCTGTCTGTCTGTCTATCTGTCTATCTATCATTCTATCTATCGTTCTATCTATTGTTCTATCTATCGTTCTATCTATCGTTCTATCTGTCTGTCTGTCTGTCTATCGTTCTATCTATCGTTCTATCTATCAATCATTCAGATATTTGTAATTTTTTATTAAGTTAATATATTTTATAATATTTAATAAATTCACTTTTGTGGACTAGGATGGAAGAACACATAATTTGCCAGAATGCATTAGCTGTGTTGAATTTTTTCAAATTACAATTCTGTAAATTCAGAATATAAATAAAGCACTCCTTAATATTTCTGGTGTGTCTAAAATGTCGTATGAGACTCGGTAAACCTACAGAGGCGTCACTCATCTGCAGTTAACTTTGCTTAGACCTTCACACACTCACATTTACACATCTGCTCGTTTCCCAATCATTAGATCAATATATTCCGTCCTAAATCATACTTCTTGATGGCGAGTGTTTATTAAAAAAAAACAAAAAAGATATCCATCACCTACAAACGGATGCATAAATACACACATCTATTCTGGCACGAAGAAAAAGCAATTATCTGAGAGATATTTAAATATTTCACAAAACTTTCTGATTGGTTTTGCTTTCAGCCTCTGTGTGTGTGTGTTTGCGTGTTTGGTTGTTGATTCTGCGTTTGCCCGGCGGGCACAGGAACTCTGTTCTGGCTGTAAACACCAACAGGAGAAAATGAGCAGGTGCGTGAAGAGTGCCTCTCTGCCTCTTTCATCCTGATCAGCAGACGAGTCCCTGCAGAGAGAAATCAGCCCGTCCAGAAACAGCCGTGATTGGGCCGAATGTGAGCTTCACAGAGACACGGCAGCGAGAGATAAGGACGAAATGTCAGTCACGCTCAAACCCAGGCTGAGAGAGTGCACTAGAAACATACAGTTTACTCAGGTGTCAGGTCATCTACTCATCAAAAGTTTGGGCACACATTTTATTCAGTGAGTTTTGCTATTTTAGAGTAGTAGTAAAGACGTCAAAACTGCATCCTTGCATCATTTGAACTATGAGTGGTGTTTTCACATGTCTGGTGGCCTTCGATTGACACTCATGTGTTGCCCATTTTTTGTTGTCTTTCTACAGAGCTGGGAGTAAAAATTATATGTTGAGGCTTTTGTGTCCCTTGCAAATGTTTTGCATTGCCCTGAGAAACTTTGTGTTTGCTCAAGAAACGGTTGAGTTCTTCACTAGCGAATGCAATGTTTTCAAAGGGAAAGCAAAAGCATTGAAATATAGAGGTATCATCAATGTCTGCAGCACAAGTGATATGGAACAAGTTATGCAATAAAGTTACATTTTAGGGTTTATTTAAGTCCATACTTTCTTAACTTTGAGCAATAGTAATATAGTGATAGCACCAATGCGAAAGAATGTTAATTAAAGGGGGGGGTGAAACACTCAGTTTCAGTCAGTGTCATGTCAATCTTGAGTACCTATAGAGTAGCATTGCATCCTGCATATCTCCGAAAAGTCTTGATTTTTTTAATAATTATATAAGAAAGATGCGCTGTTCCGAGTCTTTTCGAAAAAAGCCGAGCGGGTGGGGGCGTATCGTGTGAGCGGAGCTAAATAATGACGTGCTGCTATTGTGTTGAGTCGAGTGCGTCGTAAAGCTGTGTCATCCCTAACAGCGGGAAAAACTTTATTCAAAATAAAAATATGGCTTTTAATCAGATACAGCCATACATCTATGATCCGGAATCAGACCCAGAGGCTGCAGTTGAACAGGAGCAGCAGCAAAAACGACTAGAGCAGGACGTCTCTATGTGGTACAAGTTATACACTAACTATATAATATGCTTAGCGGCTTGTGTTATTTACATATTTATACTTGAATTATATCGTCGTATTTTTGTCTTTGAAAGTGTACATGTGAGAAGTGCAGTTGTGCACGTGTGTGTGTGTGTTTACACGTGGTTTGTGTAGACAATTGTAACGTTATTAAGCGGACTGGTTTTGCACGGCAGGCTAAGTTAGTGTTTACATAGAAAGACACGGAATAGTAGCGCATTTAAATGAAGAAGCGCGCTTATTTAGTTCAACATATTTCCCCACTCTTTGTGTATTGTTGTTTGGAGTGCTTTTACAATACACAAACATAAAGTTACATATATAGTGGCCAGCTAAACAAATGTACACGCACTACACATCGCATGCTCCATTGATCAATTTCTATATATAGTAATATATATAGTAACTATACGTGATCATGTTTGGGCTACTTGATGAGCATAGGCAAAAACACAGACATTTGAAGCAGTCTAACTCACCGCCCGCGGTTCTAACGTTGGGACCTTTATCGTTGGGACTGCTCCATCATTCAGCATTAGGCGATTGGAAAATCCGGCGTCAAGCTGGGCCTTGTTTATGAATCAGTCGGCACCGAAATGCAGCGAACAGATATAAACATTCGCGCAACTCAGTTGCTGATCCGGAAAAGCAAATTCCATCCACTGTTGCCTTACCGCGGGGTTTTTGGGGAATCTGTGCAGGACTGTCTTGGTCTGGCAACCAAAAATGCACTTCTTGATGTCATTGTTAATTGTGCACATCACCTGTGCAGCGCAGCCTACGAGCCAGCGCTTTGATGGGCGTAGCCTGTTACTTTCGCTCTCTCCCCCTCTCTCTCTCACGCTCTTCCGGTAGAATTGTCCGTAAGGCCCATACAAGGAAATTCCGCCCCCATTAACGTCAAAGGGGACGCATGATCGCAAAAAACTTGCCGAAACTTATGACTAACCGGAAGTAGTATTTTTGACAAAGAAATACTCCCATCAAACGTCCACCTTAACTTTTGAAACTTTGTCCATGTTTAGTATGGGATTCCATGTCTTTAACAGTGTAAAAAGATCAGTATGCATGAAACAGCATTTCACACCCCCTTTAATTAAACTCTGATGGAAACTATTTCAGTACTGGGTGAAAACCATCTCATCTTAAGCATTTATAGTGAAGCAATTATGTTTAAGATGAGGTGGTTTTCCAACAGTACTGAAGTAGTTATTATAATTAACTGAAACTAAAGGTGTGTTCACACTTAGAAGGTTTGGCTCAATTAAAACCAACTCTGGAGCGATTGCTCTGTTAGCGCTCAAACCCTGGTGTGCACCAAACAAGTGGATGAGACCCAGATATACAGGGGGTCTGTCTGCTTCCAAACCAACTTTGACTAAATTATGAACTCAACACGGACCAAAGACTTCGAAACGAACCAAAAACGGGTTGTGATGTCAAAAGGACAGCCTTCGCAAGCATACCTGGTTCTTCTCTTCATAGGAGATACGTTGCCGTTTACAGTTTGATACAGGCTTCAGAACCGCAGTCTTCTTGCAGCAGATCTTCGTTTGTGATCTCCCGATCTGACAATCCTGTTATCTTGATGGTTCTACAGATTATTTTCCTGTGGTGTGAGGTGTGTTAAGAGTGATTGAACGTTGAATATTTCTGATCAGAAATCCTGTTGTGTGGGACAAATGTGCAGGCGCACTGTAGTTTTTCAACAACACCCAATCAGAAAGCGAGCTGACGGAAGCATAACCTTTTACACAAAATTTCAGTTAAAAGTAGTCCAAACCCTATGGATGTATAAGAAATTGCATTGAGTAGGTACTTTTTTTGAATAAGTAATTACTTCATGACCACTAAAAAAGGATGTTCTATATAGTATGAATGTAATCCAGACGTACCTACTACATTCGCCGGGAGTTTTGGCAGAGAGAAGAATGATGAGCATGACACAGGCCATCCTCAACAACAGCAGTCATCCTTTACATGACTTTTTGGTAGCTCAGAAGAGCACACGTAGCGATCGGCTTCTCTCTCTGTGCTGTAGGACTGAACGATTCCGGAGATCATTTGTACCGGCTGCTATAAGACTTTACAATGAATGCCGCTGACTTGCACTTTATTACTATTGATAGTAATTTTTAACTAAACTTATGTATTTATTTATTATTTGTCGTTATTTATTGCTTGGGCAGAGTGTGTTTTTGTTTTTATTTTTATCTGTTCTTAATTCTTGTACTTACTGTGTCTATTTCTTATGGAATGCTACTCGACACTTGAATTTCCCCTGTTGGGGATGAATAAAGTATCTATCTATCTATCTATCTATCTATCTATCTATCTATCTATCTATCTATCTATCTATCTATCTATCTATCTATCTATCTATCTATCTATCTATCTATCTATCTATCTATCTATCTATCTATCTATCTATCTATCTATCTATCTATCTATCTATCTATCTATCTATCTATCTATCTATCTATCTATCTATCTATCTATCTATCTATCTATCTATCTATCTATCTATCTATCTATCTATCTATCTATCTATCTATCTATCTATCTATCTATCTATCTATCTATCTATCTATCTATCTATCTATCTATCTATCTATCTATCTATCTATCTATCTATCTATCTATCTATCTATCTATCTATCTATCTATCTATCTATCTATCTATCTATCTATCTATCTATCTATCTATCTATCTATCTATCTATCTATCTATCTATCTATCTATCTATCTATCTATCTATCTATCTATCTATCTATCTATCTATCTATCTATCTATCTATCTATCTATCTATCTATCTGGTCATTATCATGTGACCTACCAATGTCAGTTAAGTCACTTCACCACCATTCACTGCAAACTTAAGAATCTCGCCGGAAGTAGTAAGGCATCCGGGGTCTCCTCGTTTATGAGTACTGTAAATTCATACTTCTTTTGTCACATACTGTTTTTCTCCTTCTATAGGAACAATATGATTTTTGAATGCAGCTCATATTGCCGTTTCTTCTTGCCCGTTGTCTGCCATGTTTGTTAACTCTAAAGCCACATTTGTTCACAGTATTGACTCTGGTTGTTTGGGAATCTGTTTGTGTGTGTCGTGCTGTTTTGGTTAGGAACCGGTCTAGGAACAGAGAACTGTTTTGGTTCGTCATGTTCTCCTTACCTTTTCTTAGGCCCTGTTTACACCTGGCATTAAGATGCATTAGTCAATTGGATCTATATTAAGATTTACATTTACATTTATGCATTTGGCAGACGCTTTTATTCAAAGCGATTTACATTATATTAAAGGTACACATTTTACATTATTGTCAGTTCTTGTTGCCATAAGATGCATTTTGTCGATTCCTGTTTACACCTGGTGTTTTAATCCGTCCCTTTTGTCCACTTTCAAACACTTCTGTCCTGATTTCTTCGAGGGAAGGGTTTGATGGCGGGTAAACGTATAAAGTTTTTTCCATTCTTTTGATCTAACGGACAAAATAAGCTCACTTAATTTACATATGAACACGTCCGAGATGGCAGATTAACACACAGAGAGCAGCAGCTTTCAACAAGACCAGCCGAACGCTGTGGGTGTGTGTTAGAAATAGGGGTGTCCATGGTTAACCGATTAACCATTAAAAATAGCGTAACCGAGTGAAACATTTTGCTCGGTTAAGTGGCGTCAATGGTGTGCTTTGAATTTAGTTGTAATATATTTTTGCACCACTAGAGACTGCCCGAGCGCTCCCAGACATTTGTAATATCCACAAGATGAAGTCATGACCAGTTTTCTAACATGAAGCGGGCAAAGAAAAGTACAGCGTGGGAGCACTTTAAAATTGAGAGTGACGGGGCAAAATCTAAGTATTGCAATGCAGTGCTTACCGTATTTTTCAGGCCTTCACGCTCCGGAGTATAAGTCGCATCAGTCAAAAAATGCGTCATGAAGAGCAAAATAACATATATAAGTAGCACTGGACTATAAGTCGCATTAGCGCAGAAGCAGAGCAGGAGCCGCGCGCGCTGTGCATAACGGAGCAGAAGAAAGAAATTTTGAAGTGAGAAACTTGTGAGGGACTAGCGAAAAGCAGACGTTACTTTATCTGTAATGAAGAAAACAAAAAAAACTAATCGCGGACTGAAAGCAAGATGGCCAGAGCTGAAGGAACGAGTCCACAGATGCTTGAACTCTGCCGGGAGAGGCTCAGCCGCGCGAGTCAAACGCTGTGTGAATCGTTCTCGGCTGCATATTTTACATGCAGTTTGTAATTTGCAGAATAGGATTTTCTTTATTGGGGCATTTTGTTTGTGTTCAGTCTTTCTAAGTTGTTGTCTTTAAGTTAATATTTCAGTTAAGAGTGTAACAGACTTTATTTGATCTTGCATAATGTATTCATTTGGTACCCACTGGTGCTCGTTATGTATATGTGTGTGCAATGTATATTTTTCAGTTATTTTCTTTTTCAAGGGTAGGCTACAGGAGCAGCGTAGAGTGTATGAATTAAATTTGATATATAATTCGCACCTGACTATAAGTCGCAGGACCAGCCAAACTATGAAAAAAGTGCGACTTATAGTCCCATCTCAACAGCCAACACCCCAGGCATCATTAGAGAGGTGGCCGTGGGGCCTAATCATGCAGGCGCCCTCGCGGCCACTTGCATTGCTCATGAACTGGAGCGCATCTCATCCTAATTAATTTAACGAAACTCAGCGTAGGCCTCACAGACATTAAATATATCTTAAGAAAGCTTGAAATGTCTTTTAACAATTTTAAACGAAAAGAAATAGGCTACTCTCTGATTATGTAGTCCATGATGTGCATTTCTCTCTATAGGCGCGTTCACTACGGAGATGGCGGTCGTCAACTTAAACTAAAGATAATAACCCTGATGCACACTATGGTTAACCGAGTATTAACCGCTAAGGGCCTTGGTTAACGGTTAATGAAAAACTTAAAAACGTGCAGCCCTAGTTAGAAATCAGGAATAGTGAGAGAACATTGTGCTTGGTAAATATTTTGTCTTCCAACCCAACTTTGGTCTCCAGCCGACAAAGTTTAAATCCCTTCTGGCTATAGCGATCTTCCCATAATGTTCACGCATTAGGTCAGTAGGAGGAGAGTAGATGTCTTTTGTGGCTGTTTGAACACACTCGCCCACATGAGCGTTTACACTATGAAAGCTATCCTGTCGAATGCGTTTTCCTCTGGAAGTGGTCGAAACTGGACAAGCTCAAAACGTTTTAGGCCCTGTTTACACCTGTATTTAGAGTCATCCACTTGTGATTCGATCGACCAAATCTCAAGTTTAATAGCAGGAGTAAACAGGCCTTACAAAGTTTAAATCCCGTTACATTTGTTAGTGATCAATAATTAGTAGGGGTGTAACGATTAATCTACTACATCGATGTATCGATTTATATTCCTATGATCCAACTACATCGATCTGTGCTTGGCAAGTTGATCTTCCGGACGACATATATCGATCTAATATCGTTTTAAAAGGTAATCGATCAAATGTATCGATAATAGGAAATCACGCATTTGATTTAAGCATGTCAGACTTTATATGGATGTTTTTTTCTTAGCCCTTTTAATGATAAAGGCGTTAAACGTTACTCAGTCTGCCTATATGCGACGTCAGCCACACGCGCCAGCAGCCGCGAGCGCAAAGAAAACAAAACATAGTGCGGACAGGATTTTTCAAGACAGCGGATGATAGAGCAGAAGCCAACGAGCGAGAAATTATCAAGCCACCATTGCGGTCCAGTGCGTGGAAACACTTAAGTTAAGACGGTGATGTTCTAAAGGAGTCGCTCGCTGTTTGTAGTAGTATCAGGTTCAGCCACTGCTCATTCAACCTGAAGAAATGTTGGTTGCACTTTATTTTTGATATTAATATTATATTTGTATTATTTTTATGTTGAAAAACAGCAGCAAAAGTAGCAGGTAAACCCATTGTTAATTAAACCTGAAGAGATGTTAGTCGCACTTTATTTTTGATAATAATATTGTAATATTTTTATGTTGGAAAAACAAGCAGAAGTAGTAGTAGTATGTTGGTTGCACTTACTGTACTTTTTGAAAATGAGAGCAGAAAAGGTTAACTTCCTGTTAATTCAACCTAAACTGTTGGTTGCATGCAACAATCAAGGTTGACAAGTAAACAATCAATGGCAAATGTGTTCACATTTTATTTGAATAAAGTGCACTTTATTCAAATAAAATGTGAACACATTTGCCATTGATTGTTTACTTGTTTGTTTATATCCATAATTAATTGATATCTGATTCCCTTAAAAGAAACAACAGGAATCTAGTAAACTTCACCTACACATTTATTTCAGTCACACTTATTATATTTTTTGGCTAAAAAGTTACTGAATCGTTTCGTATCGTATCGTTCTAAATGAACCAATATTGTCCTTGAATTGAATCGGCAACCTCGCTCATATCGTGATATGACTCGAATCGTTGTTCAAATTAATCGTTACACCCCTAATAATTAGTGTTGTATATTTGTCTTATTTTACATTCACCAACCTTTTGTGTATGTATTATTTCCACTACTTTTGGACCCGAATGTATGCGTGCTCGCATATTTTACCTCTGCAGAACTATGTATTTTCTGAGCTTGAATCAGGCAGACTGACGACACTTTTGAAACAGGTGTTGTATACAGCAAAATCCTAACAGCAGTGTGATGAAAATATAAGCATATTGAGGACAACTATGTTGTTGACATACAAAAGTGTGTGTTTAGAAGCCTGAAGCTGAAGGATCGCATGCTCATTTTACGATGCTATTGTAAAAGATATGCATGTGAAAGGCGTGTGTGTGCGTGCGTGTTGAGTTGACAATAGGACTGAATACAGTAATCTAAGGGTTTAGTTTGACAGCTGGGATTTGAGTTACCTTTCCTAGATGCAATGAGATAAAATGCATAGGGAAGTGTGAATGCACGCGCGAGCGATAATGTGGGCGCCGCGTTTGTCACAGCTGGAGAGTGTGAGCAGCTGATTGGTTGATTTTCCCCCCTGCTGAGCCAATGAGGTGGTGATATTTTTACCCTTTTCCCTCCAGACGAGCTCTCAGCAGCCTCCAGGTACACTGCTGCGACACACATTTACACACGATCTCACACTCAAACACACATGCCTGATTGACATACAGCGTTAATGCATCGGATGCGTATGCGGATAGATTGAAATGTGAGGCTACGCTCTTGTTGAGATGCAGTGGTGATGACTTCTCATCTTTGTATATGTCAAGAAATGTGAATTTTTTTTGTAAAGCCTAGTGAGCTGCCTAACTAGGCAGCATTTTAAGGCATCAATGATTTGACTGTTCCAAACTGTAGATTTGACAGCACTAGTATATACACTGATCAGGCATAACATTATGACCACTGACTGGTGACGTGAATAACACTGATTATCTCTTCATCACGGCTCCTGTTAGTGGGTGGAAGATATTAGACGGAAAGTGAACATTTTGTCCTCAAAGTTGATGTGTTAGAAGCAGGAAAAATGGGCAAGTGTAAGGATTTGAGCAAGTTTGATAAGGGCCAAATTGTGATGGCTAGACGACTGGGTCAGAGCATCTCCAAAACTGCAGCTCTTGTGTGCTGTTCCCGGTCTGCAGTGGTATGTATCTATCAAAAGTGCTCCAAGGAAGGAACAGTGGAGAACCGGCCACAGGGTCATGGGCGGCCAACGGAGTAACGGAGTCTTTCTAGGTAGTTGCTGTGCAAGTAAAACCTCACTCCTCTGTTCCTGTTTCTTCCTCAATGTTTCTTGAGATATTAGCAGGCCTTTTGTGATTAAACATTGTGTCTAAAAAAAGTATTTTGCCTGCTTGCAATTTCCTTTTAATGTCTCCACAATGTTCTTTTTCTAAAATGTGTGCTATCGTTTTACAAAATTGCTCAAGCTCTGAGTCAGTGTTGCCCTGAGGAGTTAGCTTTGAAGCTAATTAAAACGTTTGATAATTTCAGAAGCAGGCTGGATGAATGTGTGTGCAGGGCAGGGATTGCATGAGGACGTCCTGATATTACGTGTCCCTGAACAGCCCATCCGGTGTAGCCGTGTGGATTTCACTCATTTCACTAATGTATTTCTGTCTCTGTGCAGGTGGAATGGCTGAAGAACGAAGAGATTATCGATCCTGCAGACGATCGGAATTTCTACATCACCATCGATCACAACCTGATCATTAAACAGGCACGGCTTTCCGACACTGCTAACTACACATGCGTTGCTAAGAACATCGTTGCTAAGAGGCGTAGCACAACAGCAACAGTCATCGTCTATGGTGAGTATGGCATTCATGCACAAATCTGGATTAAAAGTCATGTTGTTGGACAGGATCGTAAAAATTCTGTCAATCTATTATTACCCGTCATTTTAATTTTCATATTTTAATGATAAGACATTTAATAGCTTGGTTTTCATTCACATTTTTATTTTTAACCACAAACTTTCAGGTCAAGCATACAAGCTATGCATTTATATTATCCACAACTTTCCCGAACTCTGGCCTTTTCCATGATCGCTATGGCAACGTAGAACACGCCGGTAACGAACTTCCGGTTTACGTTAGTCTGTACTGTTATCAGCTAAACGCTTGGTTGTATTATGAGGATTCAGGAGAAGACTTTTACAACAACGCTTCAGGCAAAATGATCACATGTCCCAGATGGTCGCATGGATCTGACTATCTTACAAGAACTTACTAATATCTGTAGCACTAAGCAATTCACCCGAGTTATGCGGAGCACACATTTTGCCACTGTGTGGTAGGCTTGGCAGTTCCTATCCACGCAAGATTTACCTTCCGTCCATGCGCCTGTAAATCGATTTTATTTTATTATAAATAAAGGTTTATTTGTTTCTAGTTATTTATTTTGTTAGATATTTCCACATTGCGGGGGTCCCGCAAAATAATTTTGTTTTCCCGCGACACGCACACAATAATATCTTGCCACTCGCATCCGCATTCACCATCAAATATGATCCCGCGCCGCACTCGGTTGTGCTGGGCCCTCCCGCGGGAGTGCAGGTCTCTATTTAACGTTAGGTTGTTAGAGCGGTCTTGCTACACAATAAATCTGTAAATTATTGAAAACAATAAACATACCCCTTGCAAAAAATTATACAGTTGTACTGCAGTATTTTAAACAGGCTAGGTTAAACTAATATTATATAAACTCAATAATTAAATTTACAGCAATGAAATGTTATTTTTTATTACAATGCACTTAAATTAATTGAAGTTCATGCATCTATTTTCATGTTGATTTAAAAAAAGTCTACTGACAATGTCTGACATGATTTCAACAATTACAAATATTAAAATATAAATATTACTTCTACATCACAATTCTTGAGTTTATTTGATGGGCATTGAATGTAGTGCGTATGGTGCTAGGCAGCATGTCAAACGGGTCCGTTTATGTTGCATGGTTTATGGAAGCAAGTAGGTTTCTGAGGTGAGAGACCCAGGCGCTCAGCGCTCATCAACCCCAGCGAGAGCAGCCTTAACTCGGCTCGTCCTTCTGACGACTGCCGCTGCCTGGCAGGATCCCCTCCCATGACGCAAATTCGCGTCTGTTGTGTAGTGAATGAAGCGAATGGAGTCAAAATGTTCACGCGTCCATGTTCGCGCGAATAGCGCTATTTATTCTCGTCACTCGCGTCTGGTATGAACGCAGCATAACTGTTGTGTGCGCTAAACCGGAACTGAGATACCGTCAACCGGAAGTATCGAGTGTCATGGCGACGCCCACTAAGACTCGCAGGAAAGTTGTGGATAAAAAGAAAGTTAAACAAAGACATCACTTTTTAACCGTTGTCGCAAATCATGAGTGAACGCGATCATCCCTTCCTCTTTACTACATTGCAGAACTAAATAAACATGAATGTAGGGCTGGGCGATAAAACGATAACGATAATTATCACGATATAATTTTCCTCGAAACGATAACAGGTCGATAAATTCCCGATATAATGCTTATGCGGTATGCGTAATGCTGCGCATGCGTATTGCAGACCGGGCTTCTGGGTGCTGCACGCGCTGCTGTTTACAGTCTGTGGCTGACAGGCTTGGAGGATCAGAGTGAAGTGGAGCGAGAAAAATGAGCGATAGTGACAAAATCAGAGCTCACGACCAGCTCAGAGGACACAGATATCGTTGACAAGTTATTTCGCTCAACTTGAGTGGTTTGGAGATATTTTGGCGATCCATCCGACATAAAACAGCGACGGACGTGGACTGCATGCTTATCATAGGTTCACGTTCACCACACGGAATTATTTAATTATCCTGCTTCTTCGAAGTTCTTCCATATAACATTGAGCCCAACACAGCGTTAAATTTACATTAACTTAATTCACACACAGGCTTATTACCTTGTTAGTTGCGGTGGGTGACTTACAACAATACCAAACTATAAATCACTAAAACATCGGACTTGTACATGATCGCTATCATAATTGTTTGTCTTTGGTGATGTATTAATGACTCAGCATCGCCTGTATCAAAAGAGAAATAATGTCATCCGACTTTAAAATGAATAAAATAGACAGCCCTTACTGGAGATCCACAAATACTGAACTTTGCTCTCTCGCGACCAGCCCACTGTCGGTAAGGTGTGTGTGTGTGTGTGTGTGTGTGTGTGTGTGTGTGTGTGTGTGTGTGTGTGTGTGTGTGTGTGTGTGTGTGTGTGTGGTGTGTGGGTGTGTGGGTGTGTGGGTGTGTGGGTGTGTGTGTGTGTGTGTGTGTGTGTGTGTGTGTGTGGGTGGGTGTGTGGGTGTGTGGGTGTGTGGGTGTGTGGGTGAGAGAGAGATGCACAGTGGACCATTTTTTTGGGCTGTTTGCGTTTTTAGTGTTTTACTACTTACACAATAATTATTGATATACAGTGTAGAGTAAAAAAATGCTGACCACAATTAAGATTTTAATAAATAAATCTACCTTAGTTTTAATAAATTGTTCACCTGTTTGGGAAGTGTTTGTTATGTTTTGACAATAAAGGATAGTTTAAAACCACAGTTAACTGTCTGTTTTCTACATATTTCACTCAGAAGCAAAAATATGCCTTTAAACTTTAAAGAAATAAAGATTTTACATTTATCGTGATATTTATCGATATCGACTGATATGGAAAATTATATCTTGATAATTTTTTTGGGCCATATCTCCCAGCCCTAATGTACATCAGAAAATATGTTGAAAGACACAGTACAACTTACCAAAATCCGTGTCATGTCACATGCAATCATACAAATAATACCCCTAGGGGTGTCCCCGACTAAGGATTTACACATTCGAATCAGAATTGTTGTCTCTTTTTATGGTCGACCGATAGTCGAATCGTCTCAGCTCCCTTAAAGGGGTCGCACACAGGACTCGAAGTTTAGCACCACGCCACATCTTTAAAATATTGAGCACCCCCATATTGCCAAAATGGTATGATCCTCGTTTCATAACACCTGCGAAGATTCACCCGTGAGATCGGAGATCGGATCCGGCTCTGCATATCGATGCATCGAATCTTCGACTATTCAGGGTCACCCTTAAATACCACGTAACATTATACCTCAGAAAAGCCCATCATTGACCATAAACTTGGTAGTCAGCAAGAAAAATAACTCTAGAGGGGAGCATTTTGCTAAATATATGCACCATATCACATGATCATATTTTTTTTTTACTGTTCTTTAATATTTAATGAATCTGAAAAGTTTTTATGACAGGTCATGGTGTGTTGAAGAAGGCACGAAGATAATGAATAAAGTTAGGGGTGTAACTAGGTACACTATGGGTGTAACGGTACACAAATCTGATGGTTCGGTACGTACCTCGGTTTTGAAGTCATGGTTTGGTAGTATTTTTTTAAATAGTTTATATATAAAATAAAATAGTTTTTTATGTATTTTTATTCAACAGTTGTTTACTGAATTTTTTTTGTCTGTCCTTAACTGAATTCAATTATAACTAAAAGTTTATTAAAGATAATGCTGTAAACATTACTTAAGGGAGTCCCAGGCTATTGTAATTTAAATGTTAACAACAGAGCCAAACTATTAGCCTCAATTCAGTTATTTATTTTTAGATATAACAATCAACACTCATAAGCATCACATAAGGTAGTTTTTGCACTTCTAAATCGAATTATAATTATTTATTTATTTATTTAAACATAGGCTACATAAAATAAACAAGACATCACTAATATGTTTAGTTTAATATTATGAATATACGGCTTTGGAAAAAATCCAGAGACCACTGCAAAATTATCAGTTTCTCTGGTTCTACTATTTATAGGTTTGTGTTTTTGGTAAAATTAACATTTTTGTTTTATTCTATAAACTACTGCCAAAATGTTTCCCAAATGTAATTTAGAGCATTTATTTGCCGAAAGCAACTAATTGTCAAAATAACAAACAAGATGCAGTGTTGTCAGACCTCGGATAATGGAAGGAAAATAAGTTCATATTCATTTTTAAACAACACAATACTAATGTTTTAACTTAGGAAGAGTTCAGAAATCAGTATTTGGTGGAATAAGCCTGATTTTGATTCACAGATTTCATGCGTCTTAGCATGCTCTTCACCAGTCTTTCACATTGATGTTGGGTCACTTTATGCCACTCCTGGTGCAAAAATTCACACAGCTCGGATTTGTTGATGGCTTGTGGCTATTCATCTTCCTCTTGATCACATTCCAGAGGTTTTCAATGGGGTTCAGGTCTGGAGATTGGGCTGGCCATGACAGGGTCTTGATCTGGTGGTCCTCCATCTACACCTTGATTGACCTGGCTGTGTGGCATGGAGCATTGTCCTGCCGGAAAAAAAACAGTCCTCAGAGTTGGGGAACATTTTCAGAGCAGAAAGAATCAAGTTTTCTTCCAGGACAACCTTGTGGTTTGATTCATGTGTCCTTCACAAAGACAAATCTGCCCGATTCCAGCCTTGCTGAAGCACCCCCAGATCATCACCGATCCTCCACCAAATTTCACAGTGGGTGCGAGACACTGTGGCTTGTAGGTCTCTCCAGGCCTCCGTCTAACCATTAGATGACCAGGTGTTGGACAAAGCTGAAAATTTGACTCATCAGAGAAGATGACACTACTCCAGTCCTCTACAGTCCAATCCTTATGGTCTCTTGCAAACCTCAGCCTGACTCTTCTTTGCTTCTCATTGATGAAGGGCTTTTCCCTAGCTTTGCACGACTTCAGCCCTGCCCTGCCCCTAGTTTCGAACTGTCCTTGCCGTGCACTTCACCCCAGCTGCCTTTTGCCATTTTTTTTGTAGGTCACTTGATGTCATCCTACGGTTGTTGAGTGACATTCGAACGAGTGGGCGGTCATTCCCTTCAGTGGAGAGTCGTTTTCGCCCTCTGCCGGTCTGTAGCTTTGTTGTCCTCAATGTCTGCTGCTTGGCCTTGTTCTTATGAACCGCCGTCTTTGAAATTTTAAGGATGTAAGCAACCTGACGCTCACTGTATCCCTCTGCAAGCAAAGCCAGAATTTAACCCTTCTTTTCCTCATTCAACTTTTGAGGTACTACTAGCACTGTTTTTGCCATCTAGCTGGCCCTACTGCAAGAGGATAGTGATGACCACAGAAGTGTTTTTTTTATACTTTTCCTTATTAAATAAGATTTGTGTTAGGTGATCACCTAATCAGCACCTCATTCAGTAGAAACTCGGTTGAAACACTGATTGAGCGATTACACAACATATGATACATTTCAGTAAGTTGTAATGTATCCTAAACATACCTTAAGAGATATTAATTCATGTTTGTTCTTTAGGTAAAAAGGATCCAAGAACTTGTGCGCCTATACTGTGATCAGTCACATCACACATTAAAGAGTGTCAAAACGACATTTATCGTTTGAGTTTTGTGATAAAATGGACTGAATACCTAATATGCTCATGTGGGCATTCGGATTGAAGTGTATTCTGCGCTTAAAACAAGCTGACTGTTACTGTTAAAGGGGTGATGAATTGAGAAATCAACTTTCGCTTGAGCTTTTGATATATAAAAGGTCATGGTAATATAAGAATATCGTGTACGTTTCAGAGCTGAAAACTTTTTATAAAAGCTTTTATAGACACCAGGCCTAGAAAACGATCGTGTGCCACATTTATACGTCATCGCGCAACGAAACACTGCCTCTACAGCGCGTCTAATTCAGTAGCCTCGCTCACCGACTCATGGAACAGCGAAGAAGTTAGCAAGATATTGCGCTATTCCTAGTTGTGGAAGAACACAGTCACTGCATAAGCTTCCTTCGGATCCTAATATTAGGAATGTGTGGTTGAACTTTATTTTTAATGAAGTTCCAGCTCACGTGGGGAAGACATGTTCACTTCATTTCACTGCAGAAACATTTGTAAACAAATCTCAGATTGAGCTGGATTTTGTAGACACAATGCTCTTTCTTCTATATTGGATCCGACAAGAATGGTGCAACACACTTACGTGAGTAAAACGTGTTTTTTATATGTAATAGTATTGCATTGTTATAGATCGTTTTGATTGTGTACGTGTCTAACAGAACATACCTTTAGCACGCTGGACTCAGACATGTATGGGCCAGGGCTCACAAAGCCCATGTGCAAATAATAATAAATAAAAAAATCTAATCAATCGCGGGTGGATGAGAAATAAATAATTGTGTTTGTTTGATAAAGACGTTTACGAGCCCTGTGATCGATTCCGGTTGCCGCTTTTAAAACAATCCCTCATGTGAACTGACAGGGGCATAGATATGACGGGAGCTGAAGCTCATTAAATATGCAAATCTTATCCAATCCTAGCTGTGGGCGTTTACTTTCAAGTCTCCAGTGCGGCACGCCCATCAAAACCCAGCGTTCGGGAGAGAGCCTCAAAACCAGTGTAGAAGCCTATTACTTATTAGTTATGATGCTTTTAATGTAAAAACCAAACGAACATCATTAGTTAACCTCAGACAACAGTATAAAAAAAGAAAAGAGCCAGTTCATGACACCTTTAAAGACTGCATTCATGCACCAAACTGAAAGCCCTGTGCCGAAACAGTTCGATGCGAATATGTGTACTGTTACACCCCTAATTCAAACACAAATTTAATAATGATCCACAGGCAAACATAAACGTGAATGAGACTGGGAAATCTTATTTCCCCAGCTCAACTGTCACTGAATGGAACGCACAGGATTGTGGGATATCAAAGGCAGCGAAGGATACATGTATGCTGCCTTCAAAAATGGTTTAGAAGAAGGTCTCTCAGGAGACTGGAAGTGAAGCAAACAATAGATTTGGACGTTGCTTGATGCCTTCCTGCCTTCAAATGTGTCCTCCGAAGGCAGCATTTTCCAGGTTTCGGACGCAGCCATGGTGATAACTAGATGACGAACAGCTGTGATGATTAGTGTCCATGGGAACTGATGAGTGGTGGAAAACTCAAAGGGACTAAAATCAAACTAACAGCCCATGAAAATGAAACTAACAAACACATATGACTTATAATGACAACAGCCTCCATTTAAAACAAAACTAAATGGATTAGAAACGTAATTATGAAAGTATAAGTATTATAACGTTATTATTATAAAATGGATGTAAACTGAGTGCTCACCTGTGTGTAGTCAGACGCATCGCCTTGGACAGACTTCTCGTGTCAGTTTTTATTTTATTCTGAATTAGCGAATGCTCTGCTGTCACACTGGAGCGACAGGGGAGATGTGACTAATTTTCGGTTGATGTGACCTATTTATCTGTCGTGTTGACGAGGTCTTCACAGGAGATTGTCTAGTTGACACGGTCTCTGCTGACATTCAGGGCTGCGCTGTGGTCGTGTCTGTGCAGGTCCTCAATCTGATCTGGATATTGACCAGTTATGGCAATAACTGACTATGATGACTATGGCAGGGCTGGACTGGGGGTAAAATTCGGCCCTTGACAAATCCAGCCCACGTGGCACATAAGTTCCCCCATGAATGTTTTTGCTAGGGGTAAGAGCCTGAAAGGTGTCCTATTATGGAGTGTGTATGTGAAGTTTTAGCTCAAAATATCCCACCGATAATTTTATGCCACTTTTTTGTGTGTCCCTTTAAAGGATTAGTTCACCCAAAAAGGAAAATTCTGTCATTAATTACTTTAATTACCCTAATGTCATTCGACATCCGTAAGACCTCCGTTCATCTTCAGACACAAATGAAGATATTTTTGTTGAAATCCGATGGCTTAGAAAGGCCTTCATTGACACCAATGTCATTTTTCGCTCTCAAGACCCATAAAAGGCACTAAAAGGCACTTGTAACGCACTAACGTCATTAAAAAACTCATCTCACTACAGAGGCTCTACAATAATTTTATAAAGCAAAGAGAATAGTTTTTGTGTGCAAAAAAAAACCTAAATATTGACTTGTATAGTGATGGGTCGAATTCAAAACAAAGATTTGAACGGTTATGAATCAGTGTATCTATTCATAATTCAGATTGCGTGCCAAACTGCTGAAATCACGTTCACATTTTTGGGTGAACTAACCCTTTAAATGCAAATGAGCTGCTGGGAGCCCCCTTTTAGAAGAGGGTGGAGCTTCAAGAGCTTGTGTTAGTAGCTCTGATTACCTCACGCAGTTTAATTATGGCTATAACTTGTCGTCATCTTGCTTTTATACAATGCTATTGCATTTGTGTTACGTACTGTTTTGCAATAAAGATGAAAAGATGAATGTGACTTCTTGAGCTTGAGCAGACTCCCAAATGTACTTTAACAACTCTTCCTCTTCTCTAAAGCATCCCAACATGGCCTCACCCCCTTTGCGTGTTCCCGGGGACAAGTTTTTGTACTTTTTAGTACAATAAACCCTACCATTCGTTTGTAGTCCTTAAAAAGGTATTTCTGTAAAAGAAAATATCTCCCTTTGCTTTGAACTTTGAGCATCATAACTTTTCAGATGTTGTTTATGATCAAACAGCAACGTTGCACACTAACTAAAGTTTAAAAACAGTAAAAAATTAATGAATAAAGTAAAAATAGGACAAGGACTTTTGTCACATAGAAAGGCACTTGACAGTAAAGCACTGATTTTGAGCTAGTATGTCGTGAAGTAATTTAACTGCCATCATTTACTCTGTCGTTCCACACTGGTATGACTTTCTCTCTTCTGTGAAACACAAACGAAGATATTTTGAAGAATGTTGGCAACCAAACTATTTTTGTTATCCTTGACTTCTATTGTATGGACAAAAAAAAACAGATTCAAAAGATTGTATTTTATGCTTCACAGAAAGAAAGTCATTCAGGGTTGGAGTAAATGACAACATTTTGAGTTGAACTATCGCTTTAAAAATAATAACATTTTTGAAGAGTTGACACACAATTTATGTAAGACATTTATATCTGTCTTTCATGAGGCTCTCATTGTATTTAATAACTCATTAATAACTTTAATTAAATTAATATATTGAAAAGTTCATAAAACGTATTTAAAGTGAACAAAAGCTTTGTATTTAATTCAGGGGATCCAGGCCAAGAGTTAGTTAAAAATTCAATCAAAATAAAAATTCTATCATTAATCGCTCACCCTCTTGTCGTTCCAAACCTGATATTTTTGATGAAATCTCAGAGCTTTCTGACCCCACATAGACAGCAACACAATGACCACTTTCACGGTCCAGAACGGTATAAAGACATTATTAAAATAGTCTGTGTGACTCCAGTGGTTCAACCTTAATATTATGAAGAGATGAGAGTACTTTTTGTGCACAAATTTTTTTTTAAATAAAATGTCCTGAGCAGAAAAATCAGGACTTTAGAAGGATCATGTGACACTGAAGACTGGAGTAATGATGCTGAAAACTCACAGGGATAAATGATATATTAAATATACAAATAGAAGACAGTTAATTTAAATTATGTCTACTTGTATGGTTTAACACACAGTTCAGAATTGACATTTCTGCTTTGACTTGTGTTTATTCAATGGTAAATTCAATAATAAATGGTGCATCTGTCGTTGATTGGATGTGGGCGGAAGATCCCAACATTATTCTGACAAAACTAAACAACACATTATGCACAGATTGATTGTTCACAATAAGATCTATTAATTTGCATTTAGAAAATAGATCGAATTTTCATTTACATGCTAACTTTAAAAGGAAAAAAAAACATTTTTGTAACCAGTGACACAAGCAATCAGGGTTTCTCTTCTTCTTTTTTTTTGCAGGCTTGACCATGGTCAATTGGGAGAAGAGCTTTCATAAAATTAATTAAAAAGTTCCCAACTTGTAATTATAAGTTTGGCGAAGACATGAATAAACCTTTTTTCCTAGCAGGAAATTCATAATTAGTGTAATTTCGACATGGTGTTAACACATCATTACAGTGCTTGAAACTTCTTTTTGCTTTTCACCACCTTTCAGCAATTAATTTAACGACAAACTGCTTGTACAAACTCCATTCAAATGTTTTTTTGTAGCTCATTGTCTTTTTTCATACATTGTCTTTATACTAAAACTTTATATAGAAATGTAGCATTAAATTTGACAAAAGAGAAATCAATTTGACTTGCATTGTTAACCCTCTCTATAGCTTGGCAGGAAGTGAATCTCATTCAAACCCAGAGTTTTATTGTGAAGTATATTATTTTAGCACATGTCAAATTATAGCTTGACCTCCTGAGGTGGACACATACGATTTTTTTGACAGTCTTCTGACCTTTCAATCTCCATCTAGCTGATGTTTTACAAGAGTCTTTTAAAAGAGTCATTTGTGGAAAGTGCTTTCACCTCTTTTCTTTATTTCCTTCAGTACTCTGCATTGCACTTAATATTCCTCATAATACCAGCTCCAGCTGTGATAAATTGCCATATGGTGTGTTTAAATGTGTTTTAAGGGTGATTCATAGTCTGTGTTCAACTTTGCAAAAAGCCCTTCAGATTTTCACAGAACCGGTGCTCCCGTCATTCACATCAAAATGCTACAGCTTCCTCAGTTTCATTTTTATTAAAATATTTTAATTATTCTGCAGAAAACTGCAGATTTTCTCCCCAAATCTTTGCAGAAAAGTTGTTTTTCCCCTCATACATCTTTTGACAGTTTCTGTGTTAACCAGGGTTATTATAGTTAATTAATAAAAAAAACATTTAAAAAAAAAACATTAAAAAAAACATTTTTGTTACTTGAAATAAAACTTTTTATTTCAGCTAGTTTCCAAGGAAACATATCTCATTTTCATTTAGTTTAACACAATGTACTAAAATAAGTAAAATTAAAACAAATAAATTAATTTTGGATAATTTTCACACAATGTAATGGTGCCCAGAATATTGTGTTCTTTTGTTCTTTTTTGTTTCTTCTTTTATGACCTTCTTTTGTTATCAACACTTGTTGGCATGTTTCATTAAAAAAATGTTGAACAAAAAAGCAGAGAGAATATATATATATATGTATATATATATATATATATATATATATGTATATATATATATATATATATATATGTATATATATATATATATATATATATATATATATATATATATATATATATATATATATATATATATATGTATATGTATATATTAGGGCTGTCAATCGACAAAAAATATTTAATCGCGATTAATCGCATGATTGTCATGAGTTAACTTGCGATTAATCGCACATTTTTAGCAATTGTAAATCTAAATTAATCTAATAAATAATAAATCTTAAATTAACTTTTTAATACTCTAATCAACATGAGTATGGACGAATATGCATGATTTTTGCAAATGTACATTTATTATTAGTGAAACCATACTTATTCAATAATAATCAATACAGCATGAAGATTAGACGTATCAAAGGTCAGAGATGTTTATCTAAGAAATTGTTCATGTCTCTTAAGCCTAAACTTAAAAATTAAGAGTAAGTAGTGATTTCTCTCATTTTAAGAATATAAAGGGAGTTTTTACACTGGCAGTTTAATTCAGAGCAGGGCACCGTTCATATGAAAAATTGGTAATGTGTACCAGTGAGCGCACCAGAACCACACCATACCCTGGAGGAGGTCCATATTCCACGAGTAGGATTATAGTGCAGCCCCTTTAAGAGATTCGCATTCCCTATTGAACTGTATTTTGCGTGTGCGCGCAGAACTGGGACGCGATTCACGTGGACAGTGTGAAGAACACTGACGACTCGGGAGCGTTCTTGTTCAGGAAAGTAACCTGCGTATTCGTTTTAGCCGATTGTAATGTATTTAGTTCAATAAAACACGTGTACTGGAAGCGGTGATGGTGTTAATGAGTTACCTCAGACATGAGCGAGAGTGAGCTGCAGGGCATCACGCTCAGACTGCAGAGAATGTGCTCAGTGAAAAAACGCCCTTTTCTTTCTGGAGTCTAATAAAAGTTAAACAAAATATGGTAGCTTATGTAGGCAATAACTGCACATTTGGTTTAGAATATTAATGTCAACCCTTTTCTTTGCCTATTAATGTTTGCTGCTGCACCCTTTGCGTCAGACTGCTCTCACTTTTTCCAACTACGGGCTATGCCCTATGCCACAGATCAAACAGAAAATGCGCGCTGCGTTAATAAATTTAGTGCCTTAAAAATGAATTTGCATTAACGCGTTAACTTTGACAGCCCTTTTTATATATATATATATATATATATAATGATTATTAATATTTTTTCTTTTCTTTTTTCGTTAGACTACAATCTGCATTATTTGCTTGTTTCTGCTCTTTTTTGTCCTGTGTTTTGATCTGCAGATTCTGTCCTCTTTCAGATGATGTTATAGCGCCATCTACTGTATAACAATGAAAACACGGAAAGACAGAAAATTCCATTCATATTAGCTGTATTTAAGAAACAACAATATTATTAAAACATTCAAGTAAAAATAAATTGAAACCATTAACAAAATAAAAATAGGATTTTAAAGTTGTTGACATATTTCCTGTTGAAATAGGAAGTTGGAGAGTTTGCAAAATGGAGTCTGCAACCAATAGCCAATTGGCTATAACATATTTTTTGGTGTCATGAAAAATTGAGGCCCCAACCCCCACCCCCCATTGAAACACAACCATGCCCAACAATTTACTTTTTATAAGGATAAGATTTTTATAGCGATAAGATTGTGGCAACATACCATGTTTTAAAAGTAAAAGTAATTTAATAATAATTTTGCACAATAATAGCAATGTGGTATAGTATATAATAATAATAATATAATACATTTTAATTGTCATTACTAAGTAGGTACACACAAACATCATTAATCTGAAACATGTAATTGAGAACTATATTGGAAGCAAAAAAAAAAAAAAACGTAATATAAGCTAAGCTAGCTGGCTAATCGGGTAGATGTGTGCTATGCTAGAAAACCACTGACCAACACACACCTGCTCTAAAGTCAATAGTGCAGGATTTCTGTGTTATTTAAAGGGCTAGTAAGCTAACTAAAAAACGCAAGAATGAGAAGTGCTTGATTTTAAAACATATAGCTTAAGTTATATACTCTTATGAGCCATGTAATTTAAAGTACATGATTGGTAATTATAACACATTTTAAAAGATACAAATCATAACATGATTTAACAGGAATTGTAATCAGGCGCTAAAAAATACTACCCATTAAAAGTTAGTTAAATCACTCAGGGTCCTAAAGGAGACCCGATTTCTGGGTGGACTTGATTTTTCATCACACTGGACTATAAGTTATAATATAATAACTCAACAACTTGCATTTCACCCAGTGTGACATACTGAGGTGCAAATTTATTTTCCGGAAAATCATAAAATTGTGCTGTATTATTAAAAAGTGCATAATTACAGATGGGACTGTTTGCGTCAATAAAAGCAGCATATTGTGCTCATTTTTCCCACTTACATTAACTCGTGGTATATATAATTATGACGGGTCCTTGGTAAATAATTCTGCCCTTTATACCCCCTCACACACAACAAACACAGACACACATGCAAACAACTTCATGTCAAAAGCACTCGCCACCACCCGCTGATTATCACTCAGACAGGATCTCTGTTAGTGTGCGCTTGTGTTTTTAGCGTCTGTCACTCGTGTCACTGCACTTGCACACGTATCAATTACTCCTGCATCTGTAAAACTCTCCGTCAGAGCAGAGAGTCGAGCACGTCTCTCGCACTGCTGAGCGTTTAATGGCTTGTCATCATTTTGAAAGACAGACAATGGTCTGTTTTTGCATCTGAATCACAGAGGCACTCTCTTTCTTGACCTAGATTCCTTAAGCATGAAATCTGTTGTACTCCAAACTTTTGCAGTTGTGAACTTCAGTGAAGCAGTCAGTAGTTGTAATATTTGTAATATATCCTCCAGACAGATGATTTTGTTGTGCAGATGCTTTGGTGAATATATGTGAGAATTTTGCTTTGAAAGTTGCTGATGCGCCCGACCAGTTTTGCTCCTGCAAAAAAATGTGGTTTTCTAAATGAATTTCGTTCTGTGTTCTAGCCTAAGAATAAATGATCGCAGATGAGATCTGTTTTAAATCTCAATTGTTTTTCCATAGATGAAATTAACAATGAAATTAAATGGAGAACAACCAGAGAAGTATCTGGAAATATCACTTTTAAATCATTATTTCTAGGCCTCTAGAGTCGCTGCTTCCTCTGCCGGTTGTTACTGGGGGAGGGGCATTCTTGTTCTAGAGAGCATTTGATTGGACAGACTTGTGTAGTGTTTTTGTGTGTTGTGTAGTGTTTGTGTAGAAGTTTTTAAAAAATATATATTTTTTCCTAGTAGAGAAAGGAAGCAGTATAACTGTTTTCAACTTTGATTATAATATAAAAATAATAAAAGTTTCCTGAGCAGCAAATCAGGATTTATAAAGGATCATGTGACACTGAAGACTGGAGCTATGATGCAGAAAATTCAGCTTTCACAGAAATAAATAAAATTTTAAAATATATTCAAGTAGTAATAAGTTATTTTAAATTGTAATAATGTTTCATATTATTACTGTATTTTTAATAAAAAATAATTGCAGCTCAATATGCCTCAAAAAGGCATCTGAAATAAAAAGATAGAATAAAAAGAGCAATGCTGTAAAAAATATAGATTTTTTTTCCCCTATGCATACCGTTGCTGGAATATCTGAAACGCTTCCAATATTAATTTTCTTCAGAATAGATAAACGATACTACGCTTTCTGTCTCTCACCTCTCTGACAGCGAGTGACACACAAACCCTCCTCCTCTCACTCACTCGTTTCATTTGCTCCGGATGAATATTGTTGCCATAACAGGGCTTGAATATATATACCGTGCCATGGGTGCAGCGGCACAATGATATTACGCAGCGGCTGAAAATAGGCTAACTTCTGTCAACATAACCAACGTGACCTGCTTGCACAGTGTGCTGGGGACTATTTTCAGGCGCTGCGTGATATCATTGCACCGCTGCACCCATAGTACGGTAGCAAACTTCCTGGATTATTACGCAGGAATGAAAGTATAGTTCCTAGACGTATCGGTCTAGAAAATCACAACTTTTCATTTTCTGTCGGTCTTAGTACACAATGTAACTACACACATCACAACATGTAAATAGGAAAATGTTGGTGTTATTTTGTCACTTAGGGTGCTTTCACACCTACCTTGTTTGGTCCGGATTTTCAGACTTTTCAGTTTGGTACGAACCAAGATTACAGGTGTGAAACCTCCTTCAGACCATGGTCCGGACCAAACAGACGAAATTTGGTCCGACGAAAAGAGGTAGTCTCGGTCCGGACCAAACAGAACAAAGGTTCGGTTCGTTTCTTGTGTGAAAGCATTTTCTGTATAGTTCGGACTTTCAGACCATTTACAGGAAGTTCTGGTGTAGGATTAGTGAAAAAACACAGATTAAACTCACAGCACATGCAGTGATGGAGCGCGCAGCATTTTAACCAGAACCGCTTGTGTAGTCATGTCAGCTCGCGTGAACAGTGTGCTCTGCTTGACTATGAGTTTCGGTTTATTTATGAGACCGCTCCAGTTCATGTGCAACGCAAATGATCACTCCGTCACGGGATGTCTGCTATATTATTTATTTAAGCTTATTTATTGAATTCAGGCAAATGATGAAACATTTATTAAAATTAAGATACAGAATACAAAGCTTTCTACAAAACAAAACTTAATGAAGTGGTCAAAATTATTTCTGACTCGATGTCTTTGACATATATTGCACATCTGTGCACGTTTCATAATCAAAATAGCCTAGATGAAATTTTAAAATAACATTATAATATTTAAACATAACTATAAAATAAAATACATTGTTTGGCTAAAAAGCATAGATGATGACGACAGGACGCCAGTGCGTCATGTAAAGTTCTTTGGTGCGCTAACATAACTGCAATGTGAAAGCAAACCAAAAAGAACCAAATGTCCAAACACAAACTTTGGTTCGGACCTTGGTGTGGACTTTCAGGTGTGAAAACGGCCTTATTGAGCAGCAGGCCTGATGGAGCCGTTTACCTCCAGTCTTTGTGCTAAGCTAGAATAGAGGTGTGTGTGTCAGACAGAGTTATGGCATGAGAATGGTGTGTATGGACTTATCTAACTCTGGGGATACGGTGAATAAGCTAAAGTCGACATGTTCCTTTAAGTTACAAAAAAAACAACCTTTACTTTTCTAGATTAAAATTCAGGAATTTAATTGGAATTTCACTGACATTTTCAATGGTTTATTCTTGGATATAATAAAATTGACTTTTACCTTTACAAATCAGTCTAATGGTTCTTAGATCCCTTGTTAGGATGCGTCAGTCAGAGGAAGAGCAGTGATTGTTGTAAGTGCATTTTCATCCCTCATGGGTTTTTGGCTGCTTTGGTGTCCTTCCCTGTTTTCATGGCTAATCTTCACTGATTAAAGGTCTCTAAAAGCGAGACTGTGTGTGTGTGGGTGGGCATGTCTTAGATGTTATCTGATGCTTAAGAAATGATTTTTCTCTAGTGCTTGTTCCTGTCATCTTCTCCTTCTCGTCAAAGTGGATTTAGTGACTCAGTGTTTTGGGGTTTGGACTTTTCTGAACGATGTCACGCTTGAGATCAGCTTGCTAATACTGGGCGATGAGTTAGCTTTGAGTCAAAAAACAAGCGTGTGTGTGTGTGTGTGTGTGTGATTTGTTTGTTTTGTAGGTTTTAAGTGGTGTTTTAAAGGGATAGTTCACCCTTTCATCACTTACTCATTTAAATGTGTGTGTTTTGCACATACTCACCCTCTCATTTGGTTTCAAGCCTGTAAGACAATTTTTTAAAAAATAAAATTTTAATTTTGTGGTGAACTATCCCTTTAAGGATTTGAGCAAACCCCGAACAACTTTAGCATCCTTTGGCAGCCAGGCAGGTGTATTTTGCATGTGTGAGAGTCACACATTTGTGCAAATCTAGACTGTGGTTGAAACCTTTTTTTAATTCTCAGAGAAAGAGAGAGACAGAGCTGCTGAAATGAGGTCGCTGGAATGAGTCCTACTCTTTGGGCTGTATATGGCCTCATAACTCTGAAATGAGAAAGATGGGAAGGAAAGGGAGGAATCTACTTACAGCTAATCTACTCCCTCACCCGAACCCAAAGTCACACACACACACACACACAGCTGTGGAAAGTGTGTGAGGGGAGTGCGGTAAGTTAATAGCAGCAGAGGGAGTGACACGGTTTAAGAGTTTAAGAGCTTCTGTGTCTTTCTCCGGAAGACTTGGATGGGAAGAGCATCACCTCTCAACAACTGAAGAGTTAAACACTCGATCTCTCTCTCTCTCTCTCTCTGTGTGTGTGTGTGTGTGTGTGTGTGTGTGTGTGTGTGTGTGTGTGTGTGTGTGTGTGTGTGTGTGTGTGTGTGTGTGTGTGTGTGTGTGTGTGTGTGTGTGTGTGTGTGTGTGTGTGTGTGAAGGTAAAAGGATCCGTCTTCTGGAATATAAACTCACATACCAAACACAGCTGCTCACAGCACACACTGCAAAAAATCATTATCTTACTCAGTGTTCTTGACTTGTTTTTCAGTAGAAATATATAAGCATTCTTACTTTTACTTGATATGCAACATGACTTAAGGTATTACGTATTGTTTTGTGAAAATTGTATCAAGATGAAGTGAGTTTATATATGGAAAAACAAAACAAAAAAATATGCAAGATGCAATTAATCAATTTGACAGTATATACAGTGCCCTCCACAATTATTGGCACCCCTGTTTAAGATGTGGTCGTGGACTTCTAAAAATTAAAAAAACTTGAAATCACGTGTCCCACAATTATTGGCACCCCTGATGTTAATACTTTGTTCCACCCCCTTTTGCCAACAAGAGAGCAATTAATCTCCTCCTATAACATTTCACAAGATTGGAGAACACAGAGAGAGGGATTTTTGACTATTCTTCTATCTTTTTAGATCATAGTGTCCTGGGTCCTCTCTCATGCACTCTCCTCTTTAGCTCGCCCCACAGGTTTTCGATTGGGTTGAGGTCTGGGGACTGAGATGGCCATGGGAGGACCTTGAGCTTGTGACTACTTTTTCCACATGTTTTGGATCATTATCCTGGTGATGACGACCCATCTTCAGCTTTCTGGCAGAGGCCATCAGGTTTTTATTTAAAATGTCCTGGTAGTTCAAAGCATTCATAATGCCATGCACCCTAACAAGGTTCCCAGGGCCTTTGGAAGAGAAACAGGCCCACAGCATCACAGATCCTCCACCATACTTCACGTGGGCATGAGGTGCTTTTCGGCATACTTTTGTTTTACGCCAGACCCACTTAGAGTGTCTGTTGCCAAAAAGCTCAATCTAAGTCTCATCTGACCAAAGCACACGATCCCAGTTGAAGTCCCAGTACCGCTTAGCAAACTCCAGACGTTTACGTTTGTGAGTGTTAGTTAGTGAGCTGATGGTTGTTTTGGAGACTTTGTGACCCCAAGATTCCACTCTTTGATGCAATTCTGTGACAGTGAGCTTAGATTTTTTTTTTACTTCTCTTACCATCTTCCTCACTACGCGTTGTGGCAAGATAAACTTGGGACCTCTTCCAGCCTTGTTTGTCACTGTTTAGTTGTTTTAAACTTCTTAATGATTCCTCTGACTATAGATAAGGGGAAGTTAAGCCGCGTGGCTATTTTCTTGTAGCCATTGCCTGACTTATGAAGGTCGAGACACATCTGCCTTACTTGAATGGCGTGTTTTCTTGTCTTTGCCATGTTGACAAATGGGTAAGAGAATTAGGCCTCTGTGTCACATCATATTTATACCCTAGGGAAGCAGGAAGTCATGAATTACTAATTAAAAGTTTCCTGACCAACTTTAGCAACTACAAAAAAATATATTTAGAAAAAAAATCAATTACATTTTTCAGAGGAATTATTAGGGGTGCCAATAATTGTGGGACACATGATTTCACGTTTTTTTCCCCCTCCTAATGTGTGATTTTTTTTTTTATATTTTTTTTTTTTACCACCAAAGTAATGTACTTGGATTTTTCTATTTTTTTTGCATTTGGGTTCTATGTTGTTAAAAAAAAGAGGAGAATTTTTCCACGACCACATCGTAAACATATATATGTTTACGTTTATATATATATATATATATATATATATATATATATATATATATATATACACATATACATACATACATACATACACACACACATACATACTCTTGAACAAAATCTTAAGACCAGGGGATGCATTGCAAGTTTTACACATTTCGCACTTGTGGATCCTAAGGTTGTAAGTGCTGCTTCAAAATGCCAAAAGAAGAAACAGGAGCAAGAGACAAAAAATAGAGAGTAGGCAATTTATTGAAAACTGCATTTAAACTCAAACAGGCCGTTCATCAGCTGATCAAAAGTTTCAGTACTAAAAGTGTCAAAAAAGGACTCCGTAGTGAGTAGCCCCCCCGTTCTTGTTGATCAGTTCAAAAACTTGTTTCGGCATGCTTGATGCGACTGTTTCCAGGAGGCTGGTGGGAAAGTTGCTCCATGTGGTGAAGATGGCTTCACGAAGGGCATCCACGGTCTGGAACTGACATCCATTTTTGTAAACTTCCCTTGCCATCCATCCCCAAATGTTCTCAATGGGATTTAGATCAGGGGAACACGCAGGATGGTCCAAAAGAGCAACGTTATTCTCCTGGAAGAAGTCCTTCGTTAGGCGGGCTTTGTGAATTGCAGCGTTGTCCTGTTGAAAGACCCAATCGTTAACGCACAGACGGGGGCCCTCGGTCAAGAGGGATGCCCACTGCAACAGATCCACATAGCCAGTCGCCGTTTGACGCCCCTGCACAACCTGAAGCTCCGTTTTCCCATTGAAGGAAAAAGCACCCCAGATCATGATGGAGCCTCCTCTACCGTGCCGCGTAGAAAACATCTCAGGTGGGATCTCCTTGTCATGCCAGTAACGTTGGAAGCCATCAGGACCGTCCAGGTTAAATTTTTTCTCGTCAGAGAATAAAACTTTCTTCCACTTTTCAATGTCCCATGTTTGGTGCTCTCTTGCAAATTCTAAACGGGCAAGTTTGTGTCGTGGGAGGAGACGTGGCCTTTGAAGACGTTTTTTCTTCTTGAAGCCCTTCTCTAGCAGATGACGTCTTATGGTTATTGGGCTGCAGTCAGCATCAGTAAGAACCTTAATTTGGGTTGAGGATCGACCTGTGTCTTCACGGACAACCCATCGGATCCTGCTGCTCAGTGCAGGTGAAATCTTTTTGGGTCTACCACTTGACTTTTTTGTCCCATAACTCTTGTAAAATGTCTTACTGCGTCCAACCTCAACAGCGATGGCACGTTGCGAAAGGCCTTGATTGTGCAGCTCAACAATCCTGCCACGTTCAAAGAGAGAAAGCCTTTTTGCCTTTGCCATTGACAGTATGACTGCTTGAAGAACAATGCCATGAAAGCCATATTTTTGTGCAGATTTGACCTTTTTATGGCTATGGTCTTAAACTTTTGATCGGCTGATGAACGGCCTGTTTGAGTTTAAATGCAGTTTTTAATAAATTGCCTACTCTCAATTTTTTGTCTCTTGCTCCTGTTTCTTCCTTTGGCATTTTGAAGCAGCACTTACAACCCGGTTATGATCCACAAGTTCGAAATGTGGAAAACTTGCAATGCATACCCTGGTCTTTAGATTTTGTTCAGGAGTGTGTGTGTGTATGTATGTATGTATGTATGTATGTATATATGTATGTATGTGTGTATGAGTGTGTTTATATGTATAGGTGTATTTATTTATTGTCATGTATCGTATTTTCTATGCTGAGTGTATCTTTAACCGGTATGCAATGCATGAAAAATCTTTCCTTGACTAGTAATAAGAGTACAGAAAGATTTTTTTTATTACATTTCTATTTATTCATTTAGCAGACTCTTTTCAAGGTGACTTGAAAATGAAAATATCCGCGATAAATCATATGGAGTCAGCAATATTAACAGTGCCGCAATACTACAAAATAAGTAAGTGCAAAACAATCCAGAGAAAGACTGACTTTATTTTAAACAACAGAAAGTGGGTTTCAGATAAAGGAGTTTACAGAGGAGCCAGGTTTCCAGACAGATAAACCCCAGCTTTTTTTGGAAAAATTAAATTAAACTCTTTGAAATTATCAGTAAAAGGAATATTACCTGCGGTGACTGACTATATATGAGTATGGGATAATGTACAGGCAGTCGTTCATTATCGCAAAATAATGAGTTTACTTTGCAGTGTAATATTACCGTGCGCATAACACAAAATAAAAAAGTAAATAGACATGAAATATTGATTTGGGTTGAAGTTATTATGTGAGAAAAAAAAGATTGTGTAATGAAATGAGAGACATGAATGTAGCACAGCTATGAGTGTGTCTGTGTTTGTTTCCATAGTGAACGGAGGCTGGTCCACATGGACAGAGTGGTCGCCGTGTAACAGTCGCTGTGGGCGGGGCCTTCAGAAAAGGACACGTAGCTGCACCAACCCTGCGCCTCTGAACGGAGGGTCGCCGTGTGATGGACAGGCCATCCAAAAAATCGCCTGCACCTCAGTGTGCACAGGTACAACTCTAAAGAACTTGAACAGCGGTCAAGATGGCACTTTTAATAGACCTGTACTTCAAACAGCCTTATTTTTTGTTTGTGTTTGACCATCACCCATAACTATGCACGAATGTCCTTTGTGTTTGTCATTTATGGCAACATAAATTCAACATGACTGACAAGTGCTAAAAGTTTGTAATGGAAAGATGAACATGGAAAGAACTCTCAAAATTCATCATTCATCAGGCTGACGACTTAGCAGTTATCTGGATTATTTCTGTGCGTAAAGTGTAATTTTCTATGTAGTGACATATCAAAAAGGATCAAAAAGATTCAAAAATTATCCATGCATTTTGATATGACAATAATCAACACACTGCTATACTAATACTATTATAGTATTACATAGTATTTATTAATATTTCTTTTTAACTTTTATTGTCTATTTTCAGTTTTCATTTTAGTATTTTTTTTATTTTAGATTAGAATTTTTTTATTTTATATTTGTTGTACTTCAGCTTAAGCTTATTATAGTTAGTTGACAAGTAAATACTTCTTATTTTTATTTGAAGCTTTTTATTCATCTACTTTTTCAGCTTTATTTTAATGAACAAATACAGTTTTAATATTTTTAATTATATTTGTAGTTAAAATAAAAGCACTGCATCACACGTGGAAGTTTTCCTAAAGCTCTGAGTCTGTAATCATGATACTCTTCTGAAACTAATTACAGTATTTCCGCCACGACGCAAACATTCAGTGAGGTCAGTTCTTAAGCCTGAAAGAAACATGATGAGGAATTTGGTTCCGGTTTTTTTTCCTGCATTGACATTCATTCATTTGACTGTGGCTTTTATCCAAAGTGACTTCCAAATGAAAAATTCTTTCCATAATCAGAAGGATGGAAAATTCACTCTGAGACTATTGAATTACCCAGTGAGGAATTCCTTTCATAAAAACGTCATTTTTTTTCCAGTCCAATTTGAGTTTTTTTTAACTCTTGATAGCATCAGAAAAATGCATCTTTTTCCAGGCCCATCAGTTCAGCTTTTAAGCCATACACTTCCCCTATACTGTGGCCCCTTGGGACCCCTAAGGGCCAAACACATTCAGTTCACTGTGAAGCAGGTGAGATTAAAGTATCTGCACCCAGCAGGAGAGATGCCACAGTCAGACGCTAATGACTGACCCATATACTACAGTGCACTTAGTCCCTGTGACAGAGTCCAGAGAGACGCTGTGAACCTGACCACACCACAGCCATGAACGGAAAAAGCATTTTATTTTATTCTTATCTTTGATAAGATAAGATCAAATTGTTAATTTTATTTGTTTAATTTTTAAGGTTTCAGTTAAATTTTTATGTTCAATATGCATGCATTGTCCGTGCTTTGTTACTCGCAAAGAGTTCAGCCAGGTATAGGGATGCACGAAATATTGGCCACCATATCGGTTTATGTTAACACCATATGTTTTTGTTTTTTTTGTTATCGCTTACTTGTATCGTATACTTGGCCAATATATTAAAGCTGAAAAATAATGGATTATTTATTTTCGGTGAGACACTTCACATGCTCACTGTTCACCAGGAAGGTTTTGAATATGATTGAAATATGATCGGAATCACTTCAAAAAAGGAAAATACAGTTAAGCACAAGTCTGTCATACAGGCTACATGAAATTATTACATAATAATGAGAACATAATACTCGTGTGCTTGCACATTGGATTTTAATGGTGAGACTTTTGTTTTTGTAATCAGGCTCTCAAAAATGATATAAAAATTTGAATTTAGATTTATCTGCCAATATATCGGTTATCAGCTTTCAAATATAAAGAGTTATCGCTATCGGACAAAATGTTCATATCAGTGCATTCCTAGCCAGTTAGGGCTCATTACCATATAACAGTCTTTAGATATGAATTTAAAACTACCTTGATTATCATTTTAGTGGGTGAGAAAAATAATAAAATTATACAGTATAGCCTCTTTAATCAAAATAGTCTGTGCGTCACAGCTGAAGTGTATACTTACTTATATACTATACTTAAATAAATACTTGTTTATGTTGTTTCTGGTGTGTGTGTGTGTGTGTAGTTGATGGCGAGTGGGGCGACTGGAGCAAGTGGTCGGCGTGTAACACAGAGTGCACACAGTGGAGGAAGAGAGATTGTAACGCCCCTGCACCCCAGAACGGAGGGAAAGACTGTGACGGAGTCACGCTACAGTCGCAGAACTGCACTGATGGACTCTGCCTACAAAGTGAGTGCACTCGCACACACACACGCACACGTTGGGTTTTGATGTTTTATGGGGACACTCCATAAACATAATGATTGGTATACTGTAGGGGTGACCCCGAATAGTAGAAGATTTGATGCATCGATATGCAGAGCCGGATTCGACCATCGATCTCATGGTCGAATCTTTTTGGATGTTATGAAACCAAGATCATACCATTTTGGCAATATAGGGGTGCTCAATATTTTTAAGACGTGGCGTGGTGCTGTGGGGTGCCTTTAAAATTCGAACACATTGTTTTCAATGAGTGTACACACACCGGCGGCAGCATTCGGCGACTGTCGGCGACGACTCAGGAAGTTGTTTAAAATCCTGCCAAGCCACAGAGCTCCATTTCAAGGTTTAATATTAAATTAATATCATATTTCTCTCAAATCGTGAATGTACATACTGATTTCACCCTGTGCTACAAGATACACTCATATCGTGCAGCTCTTCTGTTAGAAGTCGATTCAAAATTGAGCTTGCGTGTATATTATTTGCGCGTCCGGTGTGAGATCCTGAGACACGGCGCTGAGTTTCGTGGGCTTAAGAACGTGCATGTAAACGCACTCAAACGTGTTCTTTTCCTCTCTAGGCAGGTATTTTTTTAGGTTTATTTATCAAAATGTTCTTTTATATATTTGTGTGATGTTCTGTATTGCGATCGCGGCTTTAACATGTTATGAGAAGACAGTTAATTTACAAATGTTTATCCACCACATTGGCTTTCTTATTTAGGTTTATAAAAGGTATTGTCAGTTCATCTGTCAGTTGGCAGGCAGTTTTGGTCCCTTTATTAAAAGGTGTTGCTGTGTGCTGTGTGTAAAGGAAAATAAAAATTGTTTTACCCTCCTGCTGACTAGTGTCGTGCCACTCCCAACCCATTCACACACACACACACCGATGATTCGACTATCAGTCGACTATAGAAAGATTCAACAATTCTGATTCGAATGTGTAAATTCTTAGTCGGGGACACCCCTAGTATACTGTACAAACTGTGTATATTATCCCCTAACTCATTACATAGACGCTGTATTTTCACCTTTTTATTGAAAATAAAATGCCTTTCCGATCTGATATGTGATGGAAAAGGGAGCGAGTTCAAAAAAAGCGGATTTGAACCTCGAGATCGATTAGCGTCACCTTGATGCCATGTGCCTTACCCCTACACTATTATTGGTGTCATTGATTCTGTGTTTTCCGTATTTTTTTCAGGCCCAACCAGATGTTTAGTGAACGCGTGATATATTTGTACTTAATGTAAATGGCATCTACTCCATCACAATTTTTCTGAGACGAGACGACCCACCCACTTTTTTTTACTTCTGACGCCCATGGCCGTATACCATTATGACTTTTATGGACCACAAAAAAAGTAATTCCTGCTTGTGCTTGTCCATTTAATGGCAGCGGATATCAACCAGCATCAAGCTTTTAAAAAAGATTCAAATATATCACAGAATGATCCCATGTGGCACGCTGGTATGTACTCTGAGCGCACACACAAAACATAGAACAAACACAAACTCAACGGATCAGATATCTGCGTGATATGACTGACTGAAGCCCAGTTGTTTAATTTTGCATGCAAATCACCATAGGCACATTCACCAGTGCGCTCCAAAAGTGTGATAAGATTTGCACGAGCCTAATGTGATGCTGGTGATAACTCACCCAATCGCTAAAATATGGACCTTCTTGAGTTATTGACTAATCTACTGGTTTTCCCCATGTGCAAAATGTGTTCAGCTAATAATGACAGATATTAGGACAATTTGGCTTTTTCAAGACATTCCAAGAGAAGAAATAAACATGTTCAGGATAAGAAATTTCTTCACGTTTGACTTCTGGTTGCATTTTGTAAACAAGTGACTGTTAACTATAGGCTACTTCATTGCAGTTATGTTATGCCAGTTTGCATGTTAGGACCATTTTGCAAAAAACAAACAAATACAAATAAACATGAGAGAGCATGTCCCAGAACCTGTAAAGCAGTTCATACTTCAACCCCCCAATTTTCAAACCAAAAGTACGTCCTTGCAACTGAGGGAACTCCGTCTTGCCCAGAAAAAGCACACAAATCATGAGAAATCAAGATTTTTCGATGCACATATAATACATTTGCCAGGAAACCTCAACTTTAATAACACTCATGTATACAGCCAAATGGAGAATAAAGTAGTAGTTATAAAAATTTTACTTGGCGGAAAAAAAAAGTAAAATGCCAGGCAGGGACATTGGGAACACTTTTGAGTGATTACTCAAATGAATATTTGAGTTAGTTAATAATAACAACACTATTGTAAATTATTCATAAGTGGTGATTATTTTCAGAATCTTGCATATAATTTTCTCTGCCGCCGACATACTTTCCTTTTCAGCCTATTTCACACAGGCCGTGTGGATTATTGGTTACTGCCATCTGTTTAGTCATTGTTTTAGGCTGTTGTTGTTGTTGGTTGCAGCCCGTAGTTAACAGTCATTTAATCTGTCACATTACAAAAGTTAAATAGCTAATGTTGTTTCTTGTTGACTGTAATGCTATTAGTTGATTTGTTTATTGCTTCCGTGTGTACGGCATCACATAAACATGGCCTTTCATTTGTTGTTACAGTGGACACGGTACAAATTGGTGGTGAGAACCTTTAAGAAACTAGTGGTTTGATCGTCTCTATAACTGACAGGTGACATGAATGTATGTAATCATGAGCCATCAGCGTGGCAGTTTAATTTGCTCGCTGGTGTTTAGAGCAGTGAGCATTGAGAGAGAGAGAGAGAGAGAGAGAGAGAGAGAGAGGCCGGGGATGTGAATCTCCTCTGTTTTGTGTTGTGTAATGGATCTCATGTCTGTCTCTCTCTCTCCCCGCAGGCACTTCCTCACTAAAGTTTAAACTTTAAAAGTTCTTCCCCTTAAAAGTTGAGTAGGCACAATCCATTTAACCCCACTCATCTCAACTCTCTGGCAGTAGCTGCTCCTGAGGTAGGGCAGATTCTGGGTCTTAGTACTAGACATTTTGTAAGCTTTTTTTTTTTTTCCATCCTTGCCTTATTTAGCCTGAGGGTGGCGCTGTAAAGTTTCTTCATTTCATGCTGACGTCAAGAGTTGGCATATTCTGGGATAGAGCGTTTGCTGGGTCTGGTGTCAAAAAAAATTTTTATTTGACTAACAAGTAATTTGACTTTTCAGCTCCGAAACTTACAGAATATTCCTGTATCACGATGAACTTTTATATATCAAAGGCTGAATGAAAAGTCGATTTCTCAATTCATGACCCCTTTAAAAATAAAGGGGAGGTTGTCCCCAGAAGCTGCTGCTGTTCCCAGTCTTGGCTTTTCATGGAGCTCATTAAAAGGGTGGGAAATTTAGAACAGAGTCATATCGCCAAATGTAAATTTAGCAAAATATGCCAATAGAAAGGTTGACTAAAAGTTTGTCTATGGTGTTTTTGACTTACGTGGACCTGATTAAAAGAGATTTATTGCACACCTTCCAGCCATTCAGATTCTCACACAGACATGTAAGATAAACTTAGCTTATGATGCTTTTGGGAAACTCAGCCCTGATGCAGACTAAAATACGCATAGCTGAAGTGGATTAATATCGTCTTGGTCTGGAGCAAGGTTTATCTAAGGAAAGGTGAAAATAAGTGGGGCAGTCTGAAATCTGCCCAGATGGTTCTCAATTAGAGCGTGCTGTAGTTCCATTTTTTTGCCACAGATTTACATTGGAATATTGTGGGGCGCTGTAGAGCTGGGGAGGCCGAAGCCATTCTAAATTTTAATGAATCCTTCTCACTTTATGATTAAAAATTGTCTAGAAAATCTGGAAATATTTGTTACAGAATGCATAACAACCGTCAGAATTTATTATTGATTCAGTTTATATAGCTGCGGCGGTCTCTCAGCATCATCACTCCAGTCATATATCTGTTTAAATAGAAAGCTTGTCAGTGAGCTCTACATTATGAAAAGATTGTATGATTGTTGGCTGCAGTTTGAAATGGCTAGATAGCTGTCACAATGTGATAACTACATGTTCACCTGATTACCATCTCACCAGGGGAGCCTGACTTAGAGATGTTTTCAGCTGACATGTGTTGGTTTGTTGTTTCGCTCCCTGTCAGTGAGGTTTCACGTGAATTACCATCTGCATGTCCAGTTTCTCATACTGTATCTTCTGTTCAGGCGGTTCAGTCTCGCATCACCCAATCACATCTCGCTGTTTTTGTTTGACATTCATATTATTTTGTCTAATACCCCCCTTCCTCTCTCTGAAGGTTCAGTATATCAGCTATCCGTTCAGCCTAAAGGGACGGGAGAGGAGGGGTTTACATGTGAGTGTCTATTTTGTCTTTAATTTTCTTGCTTTGGTTTTCTGGGTCTGTATCTCTTGTCTCGCAGTATCTTTGGCTTCATATTCTTTTGCTTGCGTTCTGTTCCTCCCCGTCTACGGGAGTGAAAGCATGCTGTCTGTTTGTCAGAGTCTTTTGATTTGGTGTTTTGCTTTGTGTTTTGCACCATTTTATGTTCTGTCTGTGTGTTGTTTCTTGACTCACATCTACGCATACACATATGCTTTGTCCCCCCCTCTCACTCTATCTCTCTCTCTGTCTCTCTGTTTTCCGCTGAGCACATTCACTGAGTTAAATGGAAACCTGAACATCTCTGGAGTAAAGTCAGGCTCGGCTGAAGTCTGTGTGCCGTTTGAAACAAGAGAACTCTCTCTGGTCTTGCAGTATGACCTGAAGCATCTCAGTAATTCTCTTTAAAGGCAACATGAAATGAAAATTGATCCCATTTACTTTCATCAGAAATTTCCTGGGCCTTATTTTTTTCACAATTCATCTGTGCATGATATTCCAAAATGAAAAGGCAAGATGCCATTTGAACCCCAGTGTAAACAGGATTGTAATAATATATAAAGTAGCATTGTTAACGTTAATGCATGCAATACATTTTTTTCTAGTACATTTTTCTAGTACAATGCAATACATTTTTTCTAGTTGAAGGCGTTAAAAATGTAACGCAGTTAACGCAGAATTCGTTTTTTCCTGTCATCCTTTGGCTATTGTTGCATTATATGATCATGCCTTTATTCATGCAAATGCTTTTTAACCATTCAAGCGCGACAAGACAAAAGGGAACGTGCTGTGTGTGAATGTCCACACACACTTGTGCATGCAGAAAGCTGCTTGAGACAGCACTTGAACGGACAAAAGAATACAAATTTATGCCAAAATGCTTTTTTTGAAGTATTCTCTTAAATAATAATAGTAGTATGGCCAACAGAAAAAAAAAATGATCCATGATATTTTTAATAACACAGGTAAATGTGACATTTATTACAATGGGTTTATGGGAATATTGTTTAAAATTCGCCCACATTTAAAAATTTTTTTTTAAATAATTATAGGCTACTGTCTTTGTTGTTTCTAGAGTAATTCAGAAATGAACTGTGAAATTACAATATAAAAACTTAAATTAATCACTATTAATTACAGATAGATGTGTATTTAATTAGTTATTTTTTTAAACGATTGACAGGAAAAGAGTGAAGATGGCTCCGATCGATATGGCATGCCTTCTGACAACTCTGCTACTTTGTGTTATTTTTGTGCTTTTATCCGTGTCAAACTGTTACTGACAGACAGACAGATGGACGGACAGAAAGATAGAAATCTATTGAGCTAAATCTCAAAATTGTCTTTTGGTGTGACTGTCTCAAGCATGGTTCAATAAATTACAACTTTTATAAATTAAAAAGAAAAGCATACAAATGTTAATAAATACCTCAGGCATAATTTTACAAGTGTCTATTTTAGTAAATGACAATCTTTTTTTATCTATATATTTCTAAAAGCGTAGGAACTTGATTCATTTTGTCCCTGAAAACCATGTCCTCCAGCGTGACACCATATCCTGGTTTTAAATCACTGACAAGTTTAATTGTGGAAGGTTCCCAGTCAAGGTCCTGTTACTGTGACGTGCACATGGTAAGATTTTGTCTCAGAATTCTTCAAATATGTAACTTTTTTGTTAGTTAGTTAGTTAGTTAGTTAGTTAGTTAGTTAGTTAGTTAGTTAGTTAGTTAGTTAGTTAGTTAGTTAGTTAGTTAGTTAGTTTTTTAGTTAGTGACCCCTTATATTTTTTTCAAACATATTTTGAAAAAGACTTTACACTACATATTAATATGCCTTTTTTCTTCTAAAGGGTTTTACCTAAGTGAAAGACAAGCAGGCAGATAGATAGATAGACAGACAGACAGACAGACAGACATTAAGAAAGTAATTTATCTCATGTTGACTTAAAATTGAAAGCATGAACTCAAAATTCACTCTTTGCTTTCTTCAGATCTGCAGCATATTTTGAATGATTATTGATGATGCAATATTTGACCCACGGGTGGGGCGCAGAGTTGAATTGGTTAATAAATGTTTCAGTTAATTCATGTTATATTCATATCATTAAAGAAAGAAGTTTTACTAGTTTACCTTTCTTTAAACAATATCTTTTTCAGCTGATGTTATCATGGCTTTGTGGGTAAGAAACACTAATGAATCAATAACATCAGCCTACTGTTTACGGTCCAATCAAATCCCGATGGATAAAATCTGGTCCCGCCCTACATTTTCCTCCACTCGATATTCTGCGTCACGCTGTGGAGATTAAATGTCTTTTGAATGTTGTTTCATGTAGTGTTTAATGGGAACCCGTAGCTCCTGGGCCGAAGGTAATCCGCGCATACGTGTTTTTTACCACGGTGGCTTTAAACTACTGTTCTGCAGATAACAATACGCAGATCAAGACTGTGATGTCTCCCTCATGGCGTTTGCCCTTTGAGACTGTTCGAGACTTCAGATGCGAGCTTAGGGTTATTGTAGAGATTCTTCAAACTGGATTAAAACCGAAATGTTTGTAAAGAACATGAAACCCTGAGAGATGAACCGAGGCAAATATCAAACAACATGATTCAGGCTTTCATTACAGGCCACCGCAGAGCGCTGTTCTTCATAAAAACAACTCATCAGTCATAACATCAGTCAGCCTGCGTCTTGTCTGTGATTTACTATATTTTACCGTCCTTTTATCTGTTTTGTTTTTATGTAGTCATTATAATCGGCTCACTTTTGACCAAATGAAAGGCACTTTCAATTTCAGCTTTTAAGATAAAGTCGAGTCGTGTCTGGTGGCCCAATGGTTAGTCATCTAGGGCTAGGCTGCTAACAACAGTTGAAGGTTCATTTCTGGAGAAGAGAGAAAAGATCACGACAATAACCCATCAGCCGGTGTTTACATGTATTATGTGCAGTCAGGGGTGAGGCCACATAAAAGCCATGTTACCGCTCAACATGTCCAACCAGGAAAAGCAAAGGAGAAAAAGTTTTTTTTTTTAGCTTGCAAAAAATTCAGCTAAAATGCTAAATGCTTCATGTTTCTATTGTAAATGTAGTTTCAGAAATGTGTTTTTATTTTACAATTGTTATGCTAATTAGCCTATGATGACCTAAAATGGTTCATGCAGGATTGTGGTTTGCATTGGGTTGGTAAACTGATATCTTCTGCTCCACCTAATGGCATCTACTTACACTAACCTAAAGGAATACTATTACAGTGTTTGACCCGCTTTCGCCTTCAGAACTGCCTTAATTCTACGTGGCATTGATTGAATAAGGTGCTAAAAGCATTCTTTAGAAATGTTGGCCCATATTGATAGGCACGAAGCTCCTGTTCCACCACATCCCAAAGATGCTCTATTGGGTTGAGATCTGGTGACTGTGGGGGCCATTTTAGTACAGTGAACTCATTGTCATGTTCAAGAAACCAATTTGAAATGATTTAAGCTTTCTGACATGGTGCATTATCCTGCTGGAAGTAGCCATCAGAGGATGGGTACATGGTCATAAAGGGATGGACATGGTCAGAAACAATCCTCAGGTAGACCGTGGCATTTAAATGATGCCCAATTTGCACTAAGGGGCCTAAAGTGTGCCAAGAAAAAATTCCCCACACCATTACACCACCACCACCAGCCTGCACAGTGGTAACAATCCATGTTCTCATTCTCTTTACGCCAAATTCTGACTCTGCCATCTGAATGTCTCAACAGAAATCGAGACTCATCAGACCAGGCTACATTTTTCCAGTCTTCAACTGTCCAATTTTGGTGAGCTTGTGTAAATTGTCACCTCTTTTTCCTATTTGTGGTGGAGATGAGTGGTAACCGGTGGGATCTTCTGCTGTTGTAGCCCATCAGCCTCAAGGTTGTGCGTGTTGTGGCTTCACAAATGCTTTGACTGAAATAACCACTCGTTACACAGGTAAAGTTGCTCTTCTATCAGCTTGAATCAGTCGGCCCATTCTCCTCTGACCTCTAGCATCAACAAGGCATTTTCGACCCCAGGACTGCCGCATACTGGATGTTTTTCCCTTTTCACACCATTCTTTGTAAACCTTAGAAATGGTTGTGTGTGAAAATCCCAGTAACTGAGCAGATTGTGAAATACTCAGACCGGCCCGTCTCGCACCAACAACCATGCCACTCTCAAAATTGCTTAAATCACCTTTCTTTCCCATTCTGACGTTCAGTTTGGAGTTCAGGAGATTGTCTTGACCAGGATCACACCCCTAAATGCATTGAAGCAACTGCCATGTGATTGGTTGATTAGATAATTGCATTGAGAAATTTAACAGGTGTTCCTAATAACCCTTTAGGTGAGTATATATTTCCTTTAAAATACGTTGACTACAGGAAATCAGATGCAATTGGAGTGTATGCAAAGACTAACACTGCTTGCAATTTGTAACACATGATGATATGCTCCAAATCTATTTTTTAATAGCTCAACTATTATAAAAAAGTGTTATCTATTTTAGCAAAAAATATTTACTTTACACAATCTTACAACCAAGGCCCTTACAACCTATATGTCTGTTTACAGTTGGTATTAAGATGTGTTTTGATCCATTGAAGTATGTGTAATGGCAGACACATTATCGTTTACACCTGTTGCCAAATTTACTAACAGCTTGCACCAGCTGAAACCCTCAGTGATAATTTACAGCTGAAAAGGCTTGGACGGTTATTTTGCGGCTGACTTTATTGCATATGCATTTGTGGGAGTTTCCCTTTTCAGACGCAAAATCTGTGTGAGGAGAGTATTTAAATGAATAAGGTTTGCGCTCGTAAACGTACTTGTTTGCTCCATTATTTACCGCCCAAAAAAGTATGTCTTGAACCAGACGTTAATTTGATCTTCTCTTGGTAGATTGTGTTAGTCATTATGGACATGATCTGTCGTCAGTAGATTATGCGCTGAACTTTAATTAGCTCTGTTTAGGAAATCTGGCCTACAGCAACCTTGGTGTCTCCTCTCTTGAATAGTCTTGGACAATCTGATTCAGTATAATGAAATACATGTTTCATTGAATCAGTTTAAACTGATTCAATGAAATCAGTCTCATTTGAGTCACTTTCATTTGAGTCATTTCTCAAAAGTGAACCCAGAAGTAATTGCACTGCATTTTATTTTTGTATATTTTATTATTTTATTGATTTGGGACGGATTAACTAAAATGTATTCAGTCTGATGGACCTAATAACTGTTTACAATCTTTAGACAGACTGAAAAAGATTCAACCCTGCGTTGGTGCTGAAACTGACCTAAAGAGAGCAGTTATCACCTAGAGCAGTGGTTTTCAAACCTGTCCTGGAGGCAACCCAGCCCTGTATATTTTGTGTCTCCCTTATTAGACAGACCAAATTAAGTTCTTGCAATCTCAACAAATGTGCTGGATCAGGTGTGATAAATGAGGGAGATCCACCAAATGTGCAGGACTGGGGTGCCTCCAGGACAGGTTTGAAAAACCACTTCAGGTATGATAGCGCTTCACAAACAGTATTTCCAATAGGTTGACCAAACGTCCTGTTTTCAATTCCTGTCCTGGCCCTAATATAACAATTTTCTATCCATACAGAGGGGGCATACTCTAAATTTATTGAAATTAATTAGGAATCTTTGAGTAAACTTTCAGTATCATTTGAGTATCTCATACCTGGGCCAAGTGTCCTGGTTTTTTGGTGATCAAAATATGGTCACCCTAATTTCCAACCACACGGTGTTGTTATTTATGTATCAGTTACATCTATATGCCACTAGGTAAGTGACTGTTTAAAGGATTGTATTTGACATTGAATCATTCATTTAAAGAGAAGTGATGAATTGAGAAATCAACTTTCCCTTGAGCCTTTGATATATAAAAGGTCATGGTAATATAAGAATATGCTGTAAATTTCGGAACTGAAAACTTCCTTGTTAGAAAAAGAAAAGCTTTTATGGACACCAGGCCCAGAAAACGAGGCTCTCTAATCAAAGACGTATTAGAAAAGTGAAACGCTGCCTCTATGTGTACGCTGCTTCTGTAGCCCCGCACACCGTCTCGTGGAGCCAAATGAGCAATAAACATGCCGAAGATAGCAAGATAATCGCGTGTAAACAAGACTGGTCAACACTCATTGGATTTTCAGACATATTAAGATTAAACCACCACACTGTAAAAAAAAAAATCAAGTCTCCAATTGAAAAATGTGAAAAATGACACTGACACTGATTAGATCTAAATTTTTCAGTTGGCTAAATTTAATTTCTGTGAATTGATGCAATTCAATTCGCAGAAATTAAATTTGGCCAACTAAAAAAACAGGTGTGATTAGTCACTAGAAAACTTTCAATTGGAGACCTGATTTTTTTTTTTTTACAGTGAATGCTGTTCCTTCTATATTGGATCCGACAGGAATGGTGCAGCATACTTATGTGAGTAAAACATGTTTTTTTTAAATTATTATATGTGCTAGACAGTATTGCATTGTTACAGATATTGATTATGTGCATATCTAACAGAAAATACCTTAGCACGCTGTCACAGGCTGGAGAATCCCTTATTTGTTGTTTCATTGCGATTCGGGATCAGAACAGATCAGATCGGACAAGTAATGTTATGAGCCAGGGGACTCGCAAAGCCCAACGTCCTGGGACTGTGTTTTACAGACCAAAACGTAAGCACGTCAGCAGGCCGGTGAATCTTAAATATTAAAAAAACATTAATTTGTTGTGTTTGAAGAGTGTGCGTCCGCTTATGTGTGTGCAGTTCGTGCTTATCCACCGATCGAGGCAGGCCAAGTAATAAAAAAATTAATCAATCATGGGTGGTTGAGAGAGAAATCATTTAGTTTGTTTGATAAATACGTTTTGAGAGCCCAGTCAGAGAATTATTTCAGTTGCCACTTTCAAAACAATCCCTTCCTCGTATGAACTGACAGGGGAGTAGAAGCTCATTAAATATGCAAATCTTATCCAATCCTAGCCGTGGGCGTTTACTTCCAAGTCTCCAATACGTCACGCCCATCAAAACCCAGCGTTCAGGAGAGAGCCTCAAAACCAGCGTAGAAAATTGCCTATTACTCATTCATTATTATGTTTTTGAATGTAAAAACCACACAAACATCATTAGTAGACCTCAGACAACAGTACGCAAATTCTTCATGACACCTTTAAAAGATTTTTTTTAAAAATTCAGATTCATCCAGTGCAATGGAACAGTGAATTAGGGGTGTCGAATCATTTCGACACCCCTAATTCACGATTCGGTCGATCGTGGTATGGGGACGATTCGGTATGTGTTCAGTAATAGATCATAACCGATTTTCTGTAAGTGCTTTGTCGCCTTTGCATACAATGGCAGAGGGAGGCAAGTCAGAGTACCGGTAATTAAAATAGCTCTAACTACTTTATAAGCCTACACATTTCGGCTTTTATGAACATCCAAGCATGACCTGGAGAACACGCATGTTTTGTGTAAATCTGATTTTTCAAAACGATTTAATTTACACTTGGGCATATAAATGTCACCGCAAAACAGATATAAATCCGATCTTCAATTCCCACACTATATGCAGATTTAATGGCGTTCACATCACGTCAAAAGAACAGATATAAGCTGCATCTTATTGATCATCAGCTAATTTCATAATCAGAGGCCACGTGTGGCAGCAGCTCTGGTAGGATCATTTAGCTTCTTTACTTTTAATGAAGATTATTGTGTTGAGCATCTACAACTTTATCAGGCTATAACATGTCATATAGCATAACACGCTCTCATGCGTTAAGGTTTTTGGCATTGTTGTAAAATTTACATATGTGTTTTCAACAACCAGATGCATTTACACGTTAGTTTTTATTAATATGTCCACCTCATGAAGTGGCTTTTAGTATTTTGTGTATTTGTTCTGAATGCTTCTGTTGTCGTCTGTGCCTGGACTTGAGTTTTGATTGATGTTTAATACATTCGAGAAGCGTGCTTTCTTTGAGCAGGTAAAATTACAGGTTCAGTTCAAAATTGGGATGTAGTGCATCGTCAATGCATTGTGATATCGAATTGAACCGAGTGGATGGCACTATAATCGTAATGAACTGTGAGACCCAATGTAGGACCCTTATAATGAAGTGCTTATAAATCATTGAGTCATTGAATCATTAATTCAAAGCATTTTTTTTTCAAATAACTCATTCAGATTCATTAAATATTTTAAATGAACAGCAGCAATTAACATTTGCCGAACCTCTTGTAAATGACGTTATTTTGTTTAGTTGTATGTTAAAGCTACACTGTGTAACTTTTTTAGTTTATTCTTAGCTAAAATCACTTAGTTCTTTCAAAAATATATGTGCTCATTAATGTATATTTACTTCTTTCAAGTAATAAAGTATTCTCGTAAGTTTATAATATACCATTGAAAATACATACGGGTGAGGGGTTCGAATGCCGGTCGCCATGTTGCTCCTCCATCTTGAAAGTATATTAGCCAAAGAGGGACATACCCGTAAATGCAAGCTTCGCCTTTCGTGTTTTAACATTCGATGGCACAGTGTCGAATGTGAAGAGGGGGATTGCTTGAGGCTGCTATATGATGATGGAGGATCACTCTTATTCTCGAGGATATTTGCCAGAGTCGCCAAGGAAGCGGAAAAGAGAATTAAGACGGCAACGCAACAGGCAAATCAACAAGACAAAAGTAAATATTGGAGTGGCCTTTCCAAGATGGAAAGAGCTCATGAGGAGCAACGATTTTAAATTCGGCCTATTTGTGTATATTGGAGGTTTTATTGTTGCTTGGCTAATTATATCATGGTGTGCTGTGCATAACTCTAGAACGACGTCTAGGATAGTTTTCCTCGCGTCAATGATGAAAAAGTATTGTTTACCTTATAACATAAATCCGTGTTCTATGACGGATAACATGAGATTAATATTTTAATTGCATTATAATTTGTAGGCTATATATGTAGGCACTTTAAATTTTAGTTATTTTTCATTTATTTTACTGTATACACAATTAATGTAGTCTAATCTGATAATGCTAGTGTGAGTTAGCTGTTTCTAAGCGAGACTTTCACCTTTACTTTTACATCTGTCCTGTAATCATATTCATTTAAGACGTATTATTGTATGATGTAAATATATTTCACACTATGACACCTTGTTATGACTAGCCTACGAATGGGGCACTGGTAGGTCATTAGAGGAAATTATATAGCCTACAATGTAAACTTTGCCTTACGCTAGTGATGTCGTACAATATACAGAATAACGATAGCACTGATAAAAGTTACTTTACTAAGATTAGCTTGAATTCGTCTGGGAACCTGATAGCTGATGTTAGCAATCAAATGGTAAAAAAAAATAACGAAAACATAAAACTGTTATTCATTTTACATAGATTAATTTGATCATAGATCATTTGGCAAATTAAATAACTGCAAATTATAATAGTTTTCAAAAGTAACCTCATCACTTGAAGCAACACTCATCGAAGAGGTCGAACTGGAAGCCATGACTAAATCGGCCACCATAGGAGTTGAAACGAAATCGAAATTGAGAGGAACAGAAACTATTATTCACTGGATGGTCATATACCTTTACACCGCTAGATGGGGAAATATCACACAGTGTAGCTTTAATGTTTCCCGAATCGTGATCTCTGTTTGAAAGCCAAAAAAAATCATTATTCTTAATTTATCCAGAATCAAGCACCTCTAATATACAGTATATAATATGTATTATGTTGTTTGGTCTTAAATGTCATATAAGGTGGTATTAAAAAGGTCTTAAAAAGTCTTAAATTGAACTTGTTTGTAGACACAATCAGTAGACACCATACAATATGGGCTGTTTTAAATCTTTCGATCTAATGGACAAAATAAGCTACAACACGCAAAACATATGAACGCGTCCAGAGACTACAGAAAAACATCCGGAGAGCCGCAGCTTTCATTTCTGCTCTGACAGACACAAAACCAGCTGGACGCTGTAAGTGTGTGTTAGAAATCAGGAATGGTGAGAGAACACTGTGCTCTGTGTGTTATTCATCTTCAAACCAAACCTGGGTCTCCAGTCGACAAAGTTTAAATCCAGTCTGGCTAGCGATCTTCCCATAATGTTCACGTGTTAGGTCAGTAGGAGGAGAGTAGACGTCTATTGTGGCTGTTTGAACACACTCGCCCACATGAGCGTTTACACTATGAAAGCAATCCTGTCGAATGCGTTTTCCTCTGGAAGTGGTCGAAACTGGACAAGCTCAAAACGTTTTAGGCCCTGTTTACACCTGTATTTAGAGTCATCCACTTGTGATTCGATCGACCAAAACTCATCTTAAAACCAGGAGTGAACTGGGCCTTAGTGGAAACGTATATGCTGTCACTCTGGATAGTTTCCATGTACAGTAATTAACTTTTTTAATAGCAGCGCTTGTAACTTTTGAATTAACGAAGACCTGAAAAGTACTATATGCACAAACACTTTTAGTTAAATCCTCTTGCTTTGTTGTGCAAATGTAACAGAAAAAACACATTTTAAATATGTACAGTGGCCTCTTGCACACAATGCATTGGCTAAGCTCTCAGGTTTGCATACCAGTGAGTGTGTTGCAGGCTTAGCGCTTTATTTTAGGCCCGCACTTATGTTGAGCCATCAGTGATGCTTCAGTGCTGTCTGGGAGTGACTTGAGTGTGTGTGTGTGTGTGTGTGTGTGTGTGTGTGTGTGTGTGTTTGAGGGGACAATGTTATCTCTTTTCTCCTGGAGCTGTATTATTTATTAAACATTTTCTGCAGTCGGCACCCTCTCCTATACAGCCGCGATCTCGCTCTCCCTCCCTCTTTCTCTCGCACTCATGTTCAAAGAAAACGTTTAATCTTCCAGATACATTTTAATGGCTGCATTTAGTAGCTTGGCACTTTTATCATCAAAGCTTGTGTTAGAGCTTGTATGAGTGTTTCTCGGGTGAAATGAGTTAAATGTCTCAAGGCATATGATGGCGAGAGTTAAAGAGGGACCGAATGCAGAAGAGATCTCTTCGATAAACGCGGGCGTACTTCACGTCGATGCCAACAGGAAATGTTGTGTTACCACTGCCGCCCGCAACAAAGCACATTGATTTAGGTATTAAAATGAGTCTGAAGCCTTTTCTGTGTGAGTCATCTGAAGATATTGCTCATAAAGTGTTGCAGATGCTAACAATATTATTTTTACACTTGTAATAATTTCAAAGCCTTGTGCGCTGCCTACATAGACAGCCATCTAATGCATTATAGTTGTTTCTAAAGGTATGATAATTTTTAAAGGAAGTATTGCATGTATATTTCATGGAGCAAACAATCCCAGAATACATTTTGACAAACGGCATCTAAGATCACATAAAAATGAGAGCAATGTCGATAACTAATTTAGTACATAAAAGTGTGCTGTGCATTATTAAGCTAAGAGTATTGCAGAGTTAGCTTAGGACCATGCTAGCATCAAATTTGTATGACAAACAGTCACTTGTAGTGCAGTGAAGGTATTCCCATGTTTTTGATGACAGTTCTTCTACGCACTTAGCTTTAGCATTGTTTTACTCTGGTATATTTATGGTAATGTGGTATGTTAGCACTAGTATTGTTTTCCCCTTGGATTAGCATCCTCTGCTTATGTGATTCTCATTTGTAAGTAAACTTTGAATAAAAAACATCAATAAAACATGTGAATGTAAATTATTGATATAATGATATTAACCCATTGTATCTCAAGAGCGTAGCTCAAAGACAATCATTAATTTAATACCTTTTGGTTTTGGCATTTATTTCCGTCATTGATTAATTTTTTTAACATTTATTGATAATTCAATGCTTTCAGTCATTTTGACAGATAAAAAATAAGCAGTAGCAGACGATTTTTTAAAGGGGTAGTAGCATGCGATTTGACTTTTTGAACTTAAGTTAATGTGTAATGTCACTGCTTGAGCATTAACAGTCTCTGCAAAGTTACAGCACTGAAAGTTCAATGCAAACAGAGATATTGTTGTTCAAAGTTATGGCATTTTATTGCCTACAAAAACGGCCGGTTTGGACTACAACGAGCTTCTTCCCGGGTTGGTGACATCATAAACCCTTGCCCAGATGTGACTTCTGCCCGTAATGGTAAGGGGCGTGGCCTTAATCTGTGCTTGGCACTTCAGCCAATAAAAATACATGAAACTACATTTGGCCATCTAACCAATCTAAGACCATTGCGTTTTTCGGAGGGATGGGCTTCATAGAAGCAGGAAGCAAATGAGCCATTCAAAGGACAGTGGAGACAGCGGTGTGGAATAAAGGGAAAATATAAGAAAAATATGGCGTTAAAAAAAAAAAAAAAGTATTAAGACATGATATAATGCGCCCCAGACACGCAACCAAGCCTAGGTTGGTAAGAGGTCGGTGAGTCTCTTCTGCTCACCAAGGCTATCTACAGTCTTGTTCAAAATAATAGCAGTACAATGTGACTAACCAGAATAATCAAGGTTTTTAGTATATTTTTTATTGCTACGTGGCAAACAAGTTACCAGTAGGTTCAGTAGATTGTCAGAAAACAAACAAGACCCAGCATTCATGATATGCACGCTCTTAAGGCTGTGCAATTGGGCAATTAGTTGAAAGGGGTGTGTTCAAAAAAATAGCAGTGTCTACCTTTGACTGTACAAACTCAAAACTATTTTGTACAAACATTTTTTTTTTCTGGGATTTAGCAATCCTGTGAATCACTAAACTAATATTTAGTTGTATGACCACAGTTCTTTAAAACTGCTTGACATCTGTGTGGCATGGAGTCAACCAACTTGTGGCACCTCTCAGCTGTTATTCCACTCCATGATTCTTTAACAACATTCCACAATTTATTCACATTTCTTGGTTTTGCTTCAGAAACAGCATTTTTGATATCACCCCACAAGTTCTCAATTGGATTAAGGTCTGGAGATTGGGCTGGCCACTCCATAACATTAATTTTGTTGGTTTGGAACCAAGACTTTGCCCGTTTACTAGTGTGTTTTGGGTCATTGTCTTGTTGAAACAACCATTTCAAGGGCATGTCCTCTTCAGCATAGGGCAACATGACCTCTTCAAGTATTTTAGCATATGCAAACTGATCCATGATCCCTGGTATGCGATAAATAGGCCCAACACCATAGTAGGAGAAACATGCCCATATCATGATGCTTGCACCTCCATGCTTCACTGTCTTCACTGTGTACTGTGGCTTGAATTCAGAGTTTGGGGGTCGTCTCACAAACTGCCTGTGGCCCTTGGACCCAAAAAGAACAATTTTACTCTCATCAGTCCACAAAATGTTCCTCCATTTCTCTTTAGGCCAGTTGATGTGTTCTTTGGCAAATTGTAACCTCTTCTGCACATGCCTTTTTTTTAACAGAGGGACTTTGCGGGGGATTCTTGAAAATAGATTAGCTTCACACAGACGTCTTCTAACTGTCACAGTACTTACAGGTAACTCCAGACTGTCTTTGATCATCCTGGAGGTGATCATTGGCTGAGCCTTTGCCATTCTGGTTATTCTTCTATCCATTTTGATGGTTGTCTTCCGTTTTCTTCCACGTCTCTCTGGTTTTGCTCTCCATTTTAAGGCATTGGAGATCATTTTAGCTGAACAGCCTATCATTTTTTGCACCTCTTTATAGGTTTTCCCCTCTCTAATCAACTTTTTAATCAAAGTACGCTGTTCTTCTGAACAATGTCTTGAACGACCCATTTTCCTCAGCTTTCAAATGCATGTTCAACAAGTGTTGGCTTCATCCTTAAATAGGGGCCACCTGATTCACACCTGTTTCTTCACAAAATTGATGACCTCAGTGATTGAATGCCACACTGCTATTTTTTTGAACACACCCCTTTCAACTAATTCAACTAATTGCCCAATTGCACAGCCTTAAGAGCGTGCATATCATGAATACTGGGTCTCATTTGTTTTCTGAGAATCTACTGAACCTACTGGTAACTTGTTTGCCACGTAGCAATAAAAAATATACTAAAAACCTTGATTATTCTGGTTAGTCACATTGTACTGCTATTATTTTGAACAAGACTGTATATCTGTCTGTCCGTCCGTCCGTCCGTCCGTCCGTCCATCCATCCAGATCATTTTCATGTTAATAATGTTGCATTTTATGATGATAATGTTTTTGTTTTTTTGTGAGAGACTGCACTCCGCTTGAGAGTTAAACTTTCCTGTGTGTGTGTTATCAGTCTGAGTGTGCGCTCAGTAAAACCCCTGCGGATCGATGCTGAGGGAATCTGATCAGCAGAAGGCTCTTCCGCCCGCAGACTCATGGGTCGGACGGGTTGCCAGACGATCAAACTTCCTTCCCCTCATTAACCCCCCTCAGCATCTGCACACTGTCCTTCCACTTTAATCACTTCCTTCATACAATCAATAGCGTTTATAAGTCAAGCGTGCTCCTGCATAGAAACAACCTTTTTGCTGCACACAAACATATGCACATTCAAACATGGATGTGCATGTGTCTGAACACTCAAATGCAACATGAAATCAAAATGATCTTTTGCTTTCATAATGCGTGTTTCTGATCTTATTGTGATGTGAACGAATCTTCAGTGCATGTTTTTCCAATGAAAAGAAAAAAACGTGTCTTTGTAGAGATTAAAAAGAACTGACAATAAAATATACTTCTAAATTATTTATTATAATAATTAATGTTAACCTCAACATTTACTACTATACATTATTAAAAACAAAAGTTATATTGGTTAACATTATTTTATATTTGAGCTGACATTGAACTAACAATGAACAGCTGTATTTTTTTATTAATGTTAAAAAGATTTTTTTTTTAAACTGTAAAATATTTAAATATTTGTTAATTAATGCATGAATTAACGTTAATGGGACCTTATTTTAAAGCGCAAAATTATATAAATAATTTTCTGAATGGAAATTCCTTCAACAAAGTCCATTCTTCATGAAAGTCATTGTATAATTTGTACGTTGCATATCAGTATTACACACACACACACAGAGATCAGCCCGTAACGGTTAATGAGATAAATAACTAATGACAATCATGTTTGGTCACAGTCAGTAATCGATTAATATTAGTCATTAGGACACAGCTGTGATCAATTTTTACCACTAATTGTAAATTAATTATGGGTGTAAGCAAATCAATATTGCAGAGGAGAGATGATAAGATGATACTGCGGTCACTGAGGAAAAACCACGAAGAAACATGAGAGATGATGAAAGGTCGCGTGCTCGATGCTGTTTTAGTGCGACCGCCTGCTGTGACACACTTCAACGGCTGCTTTGAATTTTATTCTGTAAACACGCGCACACAGTTTATTTTACTCTCAAGGTTATGGGATTCACTGGATAAATATTTCAGTCTAGTTATTTTAGGTTTGCTAAATCAAGCATCTCTATTATAATAGCCCATACTTACTGTTAATGTAAATATAGTTGTTATAAACCCAAGTGCACGTATACTAAAAATATATTTTTGCCCAGCAAAAATTGCATGTTATACATCCTACTTTACTTGCATACATACAGTACACTATAAAAAAAAAAATATGATGATCAGTAAGTTATGATAGCATGTTATAAACTTTATTATAAGTTATACAAGATTCAACTATATTTTAAGCTTAATGTAATTTAAATTGAAATGACTTAAACATCCAAGTTGATTATACTTAAATTTAAGGCAGTAACTTTATGCATGATTGTTTATATTGTCACAAAAATATAAACTCTACATCACAGCAACATTATATACATCAATAATGTACACCAATAATGACCCCCTACCCAATATTGTGTTGGTCCCACTTTTGTGGCCAAATCAGCCCTGACCCGTCAAGGCATGGACTCCACTAGACCCCTGAAGGTGTGCTGTGGTATCTGGCACTAAGATGTTAGCAGCAGATCCTTTAAGTCCTGTAAGATGCGAGGTGGGACCTCCATGGATCGGACTTGTTTGTTCAGCACATCCCACAGATGCTCGATTGGATTGAGATCTGGGGAATTTGGAGGCCAAGTCCACACCTCAAATTCGTTGTTGTACTCCTCAAACCATTCCTGAACCATTTGTGCTTTGTGGCAGGAGCAATGCTTAGGTAGGTTGTAAGTGTCAAAGTAACATCCACATGGATGGAGGACCCAAGGTTTCCCAGCAGAACATTGCCCAAAGCATCACACTGCCTCCACTGGCTTGCCTTCTTCCCATACATCCTGGGGCCATGTGTTCCCCAGGTAAGCGACGCAGACACACCTGGCCATCCATGTGATGTAAAAGAAAACCTGATTCATCAGACCAGGCCACCTTCTCCCATTGCTCAGTGGTCCAGATCTGATGCTCACGTGTCACTGTTGCCGTTTTCGGCGGTGGACAGGGGTCAGCATGGGCACCCTGACTGGTCTGCGGCTATGCCGCCCCATACACAACAAACTGCGATGAACTGTGTATTCTGACACCTTTCTATCAGAACCAGCATTAACTTCTTGAGCAGATTAAGCTCCAGTAGCTCGTCTGTTTGATCGGACCACACGGGCCAGGCTTCGCTCCCCACAATGAGCCTTGGCCACCCATGACCCTGGCGCCGGCTCACCACTGTTCCTTCCTTGGAGCACTTTTGATAGAGACTGACCACTGCAGACCGGGAACAGCCCACAAGAGCTGCAGTTGTCTGACCCAGTAGACTAGCCATCACAATTTGGCCCTTGTCAAACTTGCTCAAATCATTACGCTTGCCCATTTTTCCTGCTTCTAACACATCATGTTCACTTCATGTTCATGTTCAAGGACAAAATGTTTACTTGCTACCTAATATATCCCATCCACTAACAGGTGCCGGGATGAAGAGATAATCAGTGTTATTCACTTCACATGGTGAAAATGTTATGCCTGATGGATGGATGGATGGATGGATGGATGGATGGATGGATGGATGGATGGATGGATGGATGGATGGATGGATGGATGGATGGATGGATGGATGGATGGATGGATGGATGGGTGGATGGATGGACAGGCTTTATTCATCCACTATGGATAAATCTCAACTGCTTGATTGCTTGTATTGTTGCAAAATGTGACGATATCAAGATAAAAACATCAACTTCATGAATTATTTTTGTAAATCTGCTTTGAAAAATGTTTGTGTCTGTTAGTATTATGTTAGTAATAGTAAAATGTTAGTATTTTAACATCAGTTTTGCGCCCTCTGCTGGTTAGGTGGATCAGTGTGGGTCTAACCAATGGGCTTAAGTCTGTGAAGGATCCTAATGAATATTCATAACCCTGAGTCTAGTCTCTCTTTAAGACATGCTGCTGTCAATGTCAGCCTGATAAGTCGGATGTTTGAAGCATGAGTGGAGTTTTAATCTGTGTACCTTTGTTGCAGTTTAATGAGTGATGAGCGCCAGCATGTGCTTTATACATCCAGTAGATACGTAAGAGGGGATTTAAGCACACACACAATTTAAACATCAGAGACTGTGACGATTTTGGCTGCTTCTCTCTTTGATGTTTCAGAGCTGCGGTTTCATTTTGGCCTTGATCCCCTTTTAATCTTCACATACACAAATTCAAAACTCACACACACACACACACACACACACACACACACACACACACACACACACACACACACACACACACACAGAGAGAGAATCCACAGTAAAAGAGGTCGGATGAACATGTCACCATTGTTCCCCTGCAGTCTGCTGAAGAATGAGGCTGATTTCTAGGAAGATGAGCAATATGGCATGTAATAATTTATAGCCTCATTAAATTAAAGGACTGGATTCTCTTCTCTTGCAGTCTGACTGTCTATTTTCAGGGTGCTTTTTTCATCTTCCTGCAGTTGGCGGTCTAATTTTCTCTCTTACCATGAAAACCCCTTTTAATGATTGATGCACAGGGTTTATATACTGATTAATGCCATTGTTTTAAAGGCCATTCTCAGGCGTGACCTTTAACCCAAATGCCGCTACGATGATGTGTCATTTGAAATGAAATACCGCATTGAGTGTTAAAAATAGTAGGAGAATCGGTAGGTGTTATTCAACCGTTTGAAACAATAGTGAGATGCTCTTTATAGTAGTATATTAGCCTTAACTAACTATGGACTAAAATTTTAATTAATCATTTGATACAATTCACTTACATTTTAAAAATGACCTGCATTTAATTACATATGTAATTAATTTCTCTTATTACATTTATAATTACACTATTGACTCTTCCTTTACACCTAAACCTACTCTTAAACTTACCCAGACCACACAGAAGGTAGTAAAGGTAAAACGGCTAAAGCTGGCCAGAGCTCAGAGCCAGCCACAGGTCAGCAGCCTCTCCTATCCTTAAAAATTATCTAGAAAATTATGGAATTCATGGTGCTGGATGACCAGCCGAACGCATAAACCATAACTTCATGAGAATTTGCCATTCCATTTGAGAAAACTGTCATATCATGAACGCAGACACTCCAAGGTCTTCACGGCAACCCGTCAAAATAAAGGTTTGCAAGTTTGAAATTAACAATATATTAGGATAGTTTACCTTGGCTACATCTGTATGTAATATGTCACTACTAATAATAATAATTATGCCTAGATGATTTTTTATAAAAAATGTTTACTTTGAAACCGCATACAACTGTTAAAAGTTTATGTATTATTTAAATAAAACTGACCCACACCACCACACCTGACCCTAACTCTACCCTTAAACTGACCCACACCACCACACCTGTCCCTAACTCTACCCTTAAACTGACCCACACCACCACACCTGACCCTAACTTTACCCTTAAACTGACCCACACCGCCACACCTGTCCCTAACTCTACCCTTAAACTGACCCTCACCACCACACCTGACCCTAACTCTACCCTTAAACTGACCCACACCACCACACCTGACCCTAACTCTACCCTTAAACTAACCCACACCGCCACACCTGACCCTAACTTTACCCTTAAACTTACCCACTTTACCCATACCCCACCTCAAACTTAGCAAAAGTGTTTTGCAATAAAAGATGAACACAACAAGTACATTGTACTTGTTTTTTAATGTAAGTACATAGTAGTTTAGGCCACCTAAAATAAAGTGGGGAGCCTTTGGCTTAGTTTAATTCAATTTTGTGCAAACAAGTATATACATAACCTTTGACTTTTTCCAGTGGCATAATAACATACTAATATGTTGTATTTCTGCACTATATAGTGTAAATACTGAGCACAATATGTTAATTGTCTGTATGCATTATATGCCCGGATCAGTGCTATATAACTTTTTAGTACTTCAACTTAAACAGTTTTTTGTATTGTACAATATTCTGAGCAGTGTGCCCTGTCTACTGAACATGCTCAGAACATGAACATGAACATGAACATGAACATGAATATGCTCAGACGCCCCGACTCCTTTGTTAAAATAGCAATTTTCTCACACTTTACAAATAGTCGGAAACATTTGGGATAGTGTAAGTACTCAACTGAACAAAATATAAAACACTGGTCTAGTGTTTTTTGGATATTTTACTGCCAAAAATACTACATAGTGTACCTTTAAGATGTTTGCACAAAAATGTAATTTAAATGATTCTAATATTATAACTGGACAAATGAAAAGAAATGCTGAATTAAATATGATGAGATCATCTGACAGTAATGTAGCATTCTAGTGTTCAAACATAATGACTACTGTTGCACTTAATGTTTTCTAAATAGCAGGCAGTATATAGTACAAGTAGTACTGATTCTGAACATCAGCTTTGTGGTTTGTCTGTGTTGCAGCTGCGCCGGGTGGAGATGAGGTGGCGCTGTACGTGGGCATTGTCATGGCGGTGGTCATGTGTCTGGTCGTCTCTGCTATCGTGGCTCTGCTCGTGTACCGCAAGACGCACCGGCGCTTCCACTCGGACATCATCGACTCGTCTGTCCTGAACGGTGGCTTTCAGCCTGTCAGCATCAAACAGGCTCGCTCAGGTGAGACAATCAACCCTCAGAGGTGGATTAGTGATTGGTCAGCAATTATAAGGAAAGCATTTTTATCAAGAAATTATTACCTTTATTTAAAAAGAAAGCACAAGTTATATATTAAATATAGATTAATCCTTATTAAAGCTATTTAATCAAGAGCAGTGAGTAATTGTCTCTGTAACCCTTGTTCTTTGATTAACATTGACATAAAGCACTATGTTTGATTAAAGGAACACTCCACTTTTTTTTTTTTTTTATATGCTAATTTTCCAAGTCCCTTAGAGTTAAACAGTTGAGCTTTACCATTTTTGACTCCATTCACCTCTGTATCTGGCGGTAGCACTTTTAGCGTAGCTTAGCATAGATCATTAAATCGTATTAGACCATTATCATACCACTCAAAAAAATGACCAAAGACTTTTTCCTATTTAAAAATGTTCCTATTTAAAACTTGACTCTTCTGTAGTTACATCGTGTACTAAGACCAACGGAAAATAAAAAGTTGCGGTTCAAATAGATACGGTTTAGGAAATGTACCAAAGTAAATATTTTCTGAATCGTCTCGCACAAACGTCTCCATGGTTACAAGGCGCGCTCTCTGTGCAAGCAAATTGTCACGCTGGTTATGTTGACGGTAGTTTGCCTTTTTTCAGGCGCTGTGTAATATCACTGCACCGCTGCACCCATAGGACGGCCGCAAAGTTACGTGATTATGCTGGAATGAGAAAATAGTTCCTAACCATCTAGGTAAAAAAAATCCCAACTTTTCATTTTCCAATGGTCTTACTACACAATGTAACGACAGAATAGTCAAGTTTTAAATGTAAAAAATATTATCTTTTGAAAAATAAAGTCTTTAGTAATTTTTGAGCATGATGCTAATGGTCTAATACGATTCAATGATGTATGCTAAGCTATGCTAAAATTGCTACCACCAGATACAGAGATCGGCTAAATGGATTCAAAAATGGTAAAACTCAACTGTTTAACTCTAAGGGACTTGGAAAGCCTATTTTCAAAAAAGTGTGTTTAAAAAAGTGTCATTTAATGTTAAAGTGTTTCTTTAACATTAAATGAGAGTTGGCACCAGGTTTATTAGGCTGCTGTCACTTTAAGACCAAATGCACAGACCTAATACACTGACAGGAATTCCATTACGTTCCCAGATGTCTATGTTCACTTAAAACATAACCGTTTAAGTAAAAACTTTCCAAGAAGGACATATTTCATGTGTTTTTGTCCATTTAAGGGCACACAAAGCCCAGAGTAGCAAATGCTTGTCCATGTTTCACTCCATCTCAGAAAGCCGCGTGGGGAACAGCTTTTAAGCTAGGGTTATCGAGCTTGTCTGACAGGAGACTGTATATTATGACATTCATGTTACATGATTTGTCTAATCGGGGTGTTATGTAGGAAGGGCAACAGTGCTTTAAAAGAAAGGAATAGAATGCAGCATGTTTTCATAATCGCTGGAAGCCAAAATAAAATCGAAACTAAAATTCTTCTAATCGCATCCCTAGGCAATAACTCATCTTTGAGAGCAAGGGGTCCCTCTGATGGTTCGGGGGCCCCACACAACTCGTGCACTTTGCATATACAGAGGACCGGTGTTGTGCTCAGTTCTGAACCCCTGCCTGATTATTACTCCCTAGTATTGGTAGGTTTAGGAGTAGGTGGGTTAGGATTAGGATTAGGCAATCAGGTAGCGACTTTAATCAGGGGGATAATAATTTGGCAGGGGGGGGTCGAAATTTGGCACAACACCGGCACTGATTACATGCAAATCACTATAACACACAATCTTGAGTGGATTATTGCTTTAGTAAAACATTCAAACGCGCTATTCAGACAGAATCTCTCCTACTGCTGATTTCAGTCAACGCAACACTTTCAGCAAGGAACTGTGTGTGTGTGTGTGTGTGTGTGTGTGTGTGTGTGTGTGTGTGTGTGTGTGTGTGTGTGTGTGTGTGTGTGTGTGTGTGTGTCACCGTAAGACACAGGAATGATTAAAATTCCAATCAAGTGGTGAACGGAATGGAAGGCAGTGTGCCGGTGTTAAATTGTGAGGGGTGTGTGGTGTGAGAGTGAGAGAGAAACTCAAGTGACATTTCATCTGAAGAACATTAGAATGCCTGTCACTCTCCAACCTGAACAGGTTATCATTAATGAAGAATCGTCGTTGTGCTCGCTCTCGTATTGTCTCGCTTTTCTCCTCATTTTCTCGCTCGTTTCCTCTGTTAATTAAACATGAAGCGGGCTGTAGGTGTAAATGGCACCCTGTCAGAGCGGAAGCGCCGTGTGGGGGACGTTAATGAATGATTTGATAAATACAGAGGTAGGAGATGTTTTGATGGTAAAGCGAGGCGTTCCACATCCGTCAGTTCTCCTGTTTTGCTCCGTCGAAGATCTTTCCTGCCAGAGGCTGCAGATTTGGATGCGTTTACATCGGCAGGTGTGATGCAGTGCGGTTTACACCGTCTCACCGATCATGATGAATAACTTTAACCTGAGCGTCAGGAGTGTGAGAGCGCCACTCGCAGTGAGTAATGCTCACACCTGAGTAACTAGAGAGAGAAAGAAAGAGAGCTGGTGTGCAATGACAATCCTCTGTTTAGTCACTGTTGGAAGCTGAATGTTAATGAGCAATCAGTATGGAGATTACCAGCCGCTGGCTATAAGAGTCCTTTACCAGCTCTCTCACACACACTGATTTCATTTCAAAATAGCACACAACAGAAAAACACAAGGAATAGGTCACCCAAAAAAGTCATTCTGCATTCTGTTATGTTGGTGCAAACACGTATGGCTTTTTGCACTGCGTGGAGCGCAGAAGGAGATGTTTCACAGAGTCACGAGCTTCTCCGTTCCATCCAATATAAGTGGATCATAGCTCTGTTTACATCCGAGTTGTGTTATCAGAATATCTCAAAAAACATTTATGAGTAAAGCAGTGTTTCGTCTGAATAAAGTTGTTAAAAAATGGTCACTTCTAGGGAAATGAAAATGAAAGTTGTAGCCACTGTGGATTTTTTATGTAATGTAATACATCGTTTGCGGCTTAGGGTGTGTAGATGAAATGAAACTGGTTGCATATGAAAATAATCAAATACAGTAGGCTATGTCTGTTTAAATATGAAGAATGACTTTGAGAATACTTTTATTCTGAACTTTCTATTCATCAAAGAATCCAAAAACAAATGCATTATAGTTTCCACAAAAATATTAACACAATTGTTTTCAACATTGATAATAATAGGAAATGTTTCTTGAGCATCAAATCGTCATGTTAAAATAATTTCTGAAGGATCATGTGACACTGAAGACTGTAAATTCAGCTTTAAATCACAGGAATGAATTACATTTTACAATATATGCAAAAAGACAATAATTATTTTAAATCCCTCCCTCGTTAAATGTCATTCATAATATTTAATAGTATTTTAATGTGTGTCTGTCTGCAGCGGATTTGCTGGCCGCAACCCCTGACCTGTCCACAGCGGCGGCGCTGTATCGTGGTCCAGTATATGCCCTCCATGACATCTCGGATAAAATCCCCATGACCAGCTCCCCTCTGCTGGAGCCGTTGCCTCTTCCCAACCTCAAAATCAAAGTCTACAACTCCTCCGGCACGATGACCCCTCAAGAAGACATGACCTCTGACCTCTCCGCCACCCTGTCCCCCAAAGTCACCCACTCTCTTTTGGACAGCGACCCCATGACCCCACGCAACCAGACGCTGGCCCGCACACGGGATCCCACGTGCACAGCGTTAGGGTCGTTTAACTCGCTGGGAGGTCACCTGATCATACCCAACTCAGGTGAGATCAGACAGGCATGCACACACATCTCATTTATCAATGATTTATGATGCACAATCACACTCTGTCCAGCATATTTACGAATCATCGTGTGATGTCATTTATGATGATTAATTGATGGTGTTGATAGTCCTACATTAGTCTAATTAAGGCGTATGGCTGGAATGGAGTCCAGTAAGATGCAATGGAAATGTCACATTCACAATCTCGTGATGAGGATGCAGTGACAGTGATAAATTAATCCAGAGGATGGCAGGATCGGCGGCAGCTAGTAATTCATGTTATGAACTGACACATAACACTCCTCTGACATGTATCTATCCATCTATCCGTCTGTCTATCTGTCTGTCTGTCTGTCTGTCTGTCTGTCTGTCTGTCTGTCTGTCTATCTATCTATCTATCTATCTATCTATCTATTTATCTAATCTAATCTAATCTATCAGGTGTGAGTTTGCTGGTTCCAGCCGGTGCGATTCCTCAGGGTCGTGTGTACGAGATGTTTGTGACCGTACAGAGGACAGAGAGCATGAGGTAAAAAATAAAATAAAACATAACACACACACACACACACACACACACACACACACACACACACACACACACACAGGTATAGGTGGTTTACAGGGACATTCCATTGGCATAATGTTTTTTTATAAACTGCATATTCTATCCCTTACACTAACCCTACCCCTAAGCCTACCAATCAGACGACTTTATACACACACACACAAAACATGTTCTTTTCCAGGTAAAATGTTATTAATTCACAACATTTCACATCATTATCATGTATGTAAAATGCACAAATGTGTTAAATACTTAATTAAACACTACCATTTAAAGTTTTGAGATGTGCATAAGATAAAACATGAAGAAGTTAATCATTTTAATGCAAAAGAGGACATTTAGAATGGTACAAAAGATTTCAAATGAATGCCGATATTTTGAACTCTCTGTTCATCAAAGAATTCTGTCATGTAAAAAAATTGATCACGGTTTCCACAAAAATATTTATTTTCAACTTTGATAATGAGTATCAATATTAATAATTGAGCACCAAATGTACTTTTTCCAAACTGTTCGCAGGGAGAGTAATTCATTATTATCTGTCAAACAGTGCTGGTTGCCGTTGTATGTTAGCCTGGTTAAAACCAGAGCATTATCAGTAGTAACTGAGTTATGGTCTGGCAAAGCTTCATAGACAAATCATTTCCAAAGGGGCGTCACCAACGGACGATGGCGTATGCAGAGCGACGGAGAAACATCTGAGACAGCAGTTCTCTGTTTGTGATTACGAGGAAGATGTTGCAATGGCTTCTGACGACTTTTGCCGTTGGTGTAAAAGCAATATGATAATAGCTGGTGTCCACTGCCACTCCATCAACATTTGGAAAACCTAACAGCATCTCAGACCGACTGAAACATCTCGGATTGACGGTCGAACAGAAAACATCAAGCTCGATAGCATTTGCCCCTGTTGTAAGGCATTTGTATTGCGATTAGAAAGCGATTTGCAATATTTTGAAAATAAAATAATATTGAGTCTTTGGAAAATTGTCTTACAAAATGTATTCAAATTCAGTCATTTCAGATGCATTAGAACATTTTCAGACTTGAGCATAATTACGCTAGTTATTCATTTACAATTTGTACATGATTACCAGATCTAGTGTGAGGAAATAAGCAAAGAAAGGCCAGATCCAGAGGTGTGTGATCACACTCCCCATCGTCCTCATTAAAGTAGCCGGTGTAATCCACATCTGGTTGGCGAGTGTTGTTCTTTGCTCGGGTTTTAGCGAAAAAGAAGTTTAAATCCCTTAAAACAGACGCGATAGCTGATTCGAACGAGTGATGTTTCACGGCAGCATCCTGCTTCACCATCGCTGCGCTGTTGTCATCGTGTAAAGCCCGCCCCAACGTTTCTGATTGGTGCCTCTATTTCGACCGATTAGAAACGGGCTTGAATGAGCTCTTTGCCAGACTACTTGCAGAGCAAATATAAAATTCCCGGAAGTTGTCTGGGTTTTCCCAGGCTAGTTGTATGTTACTGCACCAGTGATTTCAGTGAGAAAACAGGCAAACAGACATAGGCGAATGTCTCAAATATCTGTCTCTCTCTCAGGCCAGCGGTCGGTGACGGAGAGGCCGTGCTCAGCGCTGTGGTCAGCTGCGGTCCCGCGGGCGCCCTGTTGACCCGTCCTGTCATCCTCACTCTACACCACTGCTCGCACGCCCACTCTGACAACTGGCAAATCATCCTCAAGAGCCACACGCAGCAGGACCAATGGGAGGTGAGGAATTTTAATACGGGCCTATAGGACAGCCAGTGGCTGAATGAAAGCATCACAGCGAGAGGAATCAGGTCAGGGAAACTCTGGAGATGAGCTGCTCCATTTCAATAAACTACTTATCCTGCAGAGAGAGCGAAACATGACTGGAAAATAAATGTAACTATCAGTGAAGGCAGGCAGGGTAAATTGGCCTGCTGTGCATGGCAGGGTTCTACAAATAGACAACACAAAATTCAATTATTGCAAGAGTGGAGCGGTAAAAAGGATGGAGGTGTATTTATCGGGAGGAATCTGCTTCCTTTATCAGGGCCGGGATTCCCTCACAATGTATGTGTGGACAGGTTTTTATTTCTATGGGGACCAAATGTCCTGAAGAACCCGCGCTGTGGGGATATAGAAAACCTGTCAAAAATATAAGAAGAAGATATATTTATTTTGTGCAAAGAAAGTGAAACCTATTTTAAAGACTTTTAAAAGTGTTTGCATTTTGATGTTATTTTTATGATAGTTAACATTTACATTTACATTTAATCATTTAGCAGACGCTTTTATCCAAAGCGACTTACAAAAAAAAAGGGGAGAGTAATAGAAGCAACGGAACAGACAAGGCCAACAACCTGTAAGAGCTGTAAGAAATCTCAATTAATTAGCACAATACACAAATTTTTTTTTTTTTTTTTTTTTTTTAAAAGACAGACATCTACAACAAAAACTCACGTCCGCACAGTGCCGAACACTGGATTTTGATAGCTAAGATAGCTACAACCCATTAGGACTAAGGCAGTTGCCCCAGCTGTTGTCGTTAATGCAGATTCAGTGGCCCAATGGGTTGGTTTTGTATTCTAGCTAAACGCGCAGCAATAGCCATCTACAACAAAAACTCACGTACGCAATATACAGAACACTGGATTCTGATAGTTATGCTTACTATGTAACATACCCGCCTGAAGGCGCAAATCCGGATGAGAGACGTAGATATGATCCCGGAGTGTGCGCTTTTGGTCGTTGCTGTGGTGATCAGTAAGTGCTATTCTGTATTGGTCAAGTGCAAATGGAAAAGATGTGTCTTAAGATGTTTTTTAAGAATGGCTACAGACTCGGCAGCACGAATTGAGATCGGCAGGTCATTCCACCAGGTAGGAATGGTCCAGGAAAATGTCCGTGAGAGCGATTTCATGCCTCTTTGGGATGGAACCACGAGGCGCCGCTCGTTCGCAGAACGCAAGCTTCTGGAGGGTGTGTAAGTCTGAGCAAGTGAATTTAGGTATATTGGTGCCGAGCCAGAGGTTGTTTTGTAGGCGATAACTAGTGCCTTGAATTTGATGCGAGCAGCCATTGGCAACCAGTGCAGTTTGATGAAGAGAGGCGTAACATGCGCTCTCTTCGGCTCATTAAAGACCACTCTCGCCGCTGCATTCTGGATCAGCTGCAAGGTTAAAGTTAAGTACAAACCTCCACCAGCTACAACAAATTACTATAAGAAAAATTATCATTTTAATATATGTGTGTGTATATGTAAGGGATAATCCACGGCTGGCCATGCATTAAAGGATTTTAATGCACGGCGTAGAGGCGAAGAACCGCCCGACACAAAGCGGAGGGTTGTTGCCTCTAGGTCGTGCATTAAAATCATTTTATTTAATCATTTTTATTTATTTCATTTAATAATAATAAAACCTTTAAAAAAATAAAACAGTTGGAAATTTCGTTTTTGGTGATTGTTTTCGTGAAATTAGACATGGAGTTATTCAGCTTTATTAGGCTTGGAGGTGAAATTATGTTTCGCTTGCTTGTTTGTTGAGGTTCGAGATCTCAGTATATCGCAATGTCAGTATGTCGTAGGGTTAATGTCCGTATGTCACGCAAAAATAAAGTTTTACAGTAACGGACACGACTGTTAATGCCTTATTAACATAGTAATAACGTAGTGACCCGATTCATTTCGTGTTTTTCCTAGAATGGGTGAGGTATTACAAAACATTCAGTGGTACATGCCAATCAAATACAGACGTGACACAAATAACATGTTTAAACAAATATTACTGACTTTAATGCGTTTTATTGACATCTAAAATACAATAAAATTAGGCTATTTATTTAGGATTTTGTGTCACATCAGTATAGGTGCTCGAGTCTGTCAGTGTAGGTGTCCCGACCATCAGAGAATGTAAAAAAGGCACGACACACGGTAGGGATGGGACGATACACTTAAACTCACGATACGATGCACCTCGATATGCCAGGGTTACGATACGATACGTCACGATACGATATCAAAATATATTTTTTTTTCTTTACAAATCTGTGATTTTTTTTTTTTTTTACCACCTAAGTAATGTACTTAAACGAAAGGTAGGATTTTTCTCTTTTGTTGCATTTTGGTTCTATGTTGTCTAAAAAAAAAGGAGAATTTTTAGAAGTCCGCGACCACATTTTAAACAGGGGTGCCAATAATTGTGGAGGGCACTGTAGGGATGTCAATCCATTAAAATATTGAATAGCGATTAACTGCATGATTGTCATGAGTTAACTCGCGATTAATCGCAATTTAATTGCACCTTTTTAGCAATTGTAAATGTGTCTTAAATTAAGTTTTTAATTAAGTTTTTAATACTCTAACCAAAATAGGTATGGACAAATATGCATGCTTTATGCAAATGTACATTTATTATTAGTGAAACCATACTTATTCAATAATAATCAATACAGCATGAAGACTAGATATATCAAAGGTCATAGATATGTTTATCTAAGAAATTGTTCATGTCTCTTAAGCCTAAACTTAAAAATAATGAGTAAGTAGTGATTTCTCACTTAGTTTTTACACTGGCAGTTTAATTCAGAGCAGGGCACAGTTTGTAAGAAAAATTGTTAATGTGTACCAGTGAGCGCACCAGAACCACACCATACCTGGAGGAGGTCCATATTCCACGAGTAGGATTATAGTGTGGCCCCTTTAAGAGATCTGCATTCCCTATTGAGCTGCAGGTATTTTGCGTGTGCGCGCCGAACTGGGCCGCGAGTCACGTGGACAGTGTGAAGAACACGGACGACTTGGGAGCGCGCTTGTTCAGGAAAGTAACCTGTGCATTCGTTTTAGCCGATTGTAATGTATTTAGTTCATTAAAACACGTGTACTGTAAGCGGGGTGATGGTGTTAATGATTTACCTCAGACATGAGCGAGAGTGAGCTGCAGTGCATCGCGTTCAGACTGCAGAGAATGTGCTCAGTGAAAAAACACACTTTTCTTTCTGGAGTAATACAAGTTAAACAGAAAATATGGTAGCTTATGTAGGCAATAACTGCATTTTTGGTTTAGAATATTAATGCTAATGTCAACCATTTTCTTTCCCTATTAATGTTTGCTGCTACATCCTTTGTCTGACTGCTCTCACTTTTTCCAACTACGGGCTATGCCTCAGATCAAACAGAAAATGCGCGCTGCGTTTTGTTATGTCTGCCCCACACACACACACACACACACACACACACACACACACACACACACACGCACACACATATAATACACTAAATTATTTTTATACTACGCAAATCATGCAGCAGTGCCATCTATCTTTATTTCGCGATCCATTTTTTTCGACCTCGATGCGTTTCGTCACGTTTTGTATCGCGATATTTTGTCAAACGATATTTCGTCCCATCCCTAACACACGGCAACATGTTCCACAACTCGGTGTCATGCAGGTGTCAGTGTGTGTCGCGATAATGTCAGTGACATGACAATGAAGACCACATGTGGCACGGATGTGCCAATAGACGCTAGTCATAGATATGTATACATATCTGCGCATAGTGACATGTGCCATTGGCTTCTGTGTGTCACATCATATCTCATGTCACTTAATGTTGCCAGCCATAGATATGTAACGTTAGGTATATCTATGGTTGATGCTGCTACTGTCACTCTGTTTGCAAGCGTAACTGTGTTACTATGGTTACCAGTGTTTATAGTGGCGGATTAATTTCGAACTGTAATCAAACTGACTGGAACTACCTGTGCATTAAACAGTTTTACTGCACACCTTACAGCCAATCAGAATCAAGTATTTAAACAGACCATGGTATAAATACATATAACAACAATGCAACAATACAGTTAGTCCACGGTCAATACATGCCTCGGTTTTTGGTTCGGTTTTTTTTTTATTCTATTCTTAGGCGACAGGAACAGAAAGAGGTTAAGGAGAAAATGTTTTTATTGCAATACTCTTTCTTTATTTTACTTAAAAGACTTGAAAAACCTTACGTAAACTTAAAACTTTACTTTAAAAAAAACCTTGTACACATTCCCAGTGTATTGTATAATATAAAATAAATATATCTAGATTTACAGTGGCAGCTCAGAGATGTACAGTAGCATTTAAGTATGAAATTGAATGAATAAATGTAGGCTAAAATTAAAGCTACGTAGTCTTCAATATACATTGATTAAAAGATACTGTATTAAAGGTATTTTACTGTATTTTTTATTATTATTCAAGAGCAGTGAGTGGTTTTCTTTCTTTTGTTGTTTTATTAACAATTTTAGTGGTGAACTGTCCCTTTAAGAACAAGCGTTCACTAGGCTGCGCTGCTGTCAATTTAAGACCTGCTCGTATCTCATAGAGACACACACGATTTTACTTTCACTTTAGACACAACCGACCATGTTTATATATGTTAACCTTGTGTGTATTTGACAGTATTAGCGCAGTAAGACTACTTAGTCCAGTAATCATATGTTAGTACGCATGCTCGGCGCATATAAAACAGTGCATAAGCACGAGATCTAAATGTTTAACCGGCAAGGCTTTAAAACACATGCAAATAATGAACTTTCGTGATTGTGAATAACTATAGTGTAACACATTTCAAGCGTGGCTAAACACCTCCTAATTTGCATATGATTGGATATTTGCTCATATCAGCTCGTAGACTCACAGGCACACTCAAATAGAGCCGAAATAAACTGAGAGAAATATTTAAAATGGAAAGAAATAGAAATAATTAATTAAATGCAACAACAAAAAAAGTAAATAAAAAAACCCCTCAATTCTCAAGCGTGTATTGAACCATGAATATCGGACCGAACGGTTCAAAATTATATTGAGAACTGTGGCATAAATATATACAGTACAGGCCAAAAATTTGGACACATTAATATTTGTAATGTTTTTGAAAGAAGTTTCTTCTGCTCATCAAGCCTGCATTTATTTGATATATTGACAGACAAGTTAATGGTATAAGTGTGTGATAGATTTCACTTTGACTCCTTAGACACTGATGTAAATGATGTGTGTATTCTGTGTATAGGACGTCGTTGTGGTTGGAGAGGAGAACTTCACTACTTCCTGTTACGTGCAGCTGGGAGAGGAGGCCTGTCACATCCTGACCGAGACTCTGGGATCCTACTGTCTGATTGGCCAGAGCATCTGTCCGTCAGCGGCTAAGCGAATCAAACTGGCTGTCTTTGGGCCTGTGGTCACATCAGGTCTAGACTATCACATCAGAGTGTACTGCCTCGATGACACACAGGACACACTCAAAGTGCGTAAAACACTCTTGTGCCTTTCTGTTTTTCACCTGAAGCCCACTTATGAACTTTCTTTCTTCAAAAACATTTTGTTTTTCTGGATCATTTCCCACCCTCTCTAACCTTTAGAATTAAAGTTTGCACACTGTTACCGTACTTTAAAAGATCAAAAAAGGCATTTTAAATGTACATGACTATGATTGTGTTACAAATGTTGCAGTGTAAATGTACTGTGTGTGTGTGTGTGTGTGTGTGTGTGTGTGTGTGTGTGTGTGTGTGTGTGTGTGTGTGTGTGTGTGTGTGTGTGTGTGTGTGTGTGTGTGTGTGTGAACAGGAGGTGCTGCAGATAGAAAAGCAGATCGGCGGGAAACTACTCGATGAACCAAAGTCTCTGAACTTCAGTCACAGCAACCACAACCTGAGACTGTCAATACATGACATCCACTCTCAGTGGAAGAGCAAACTACTCACCAAATACCAGGTGAAGAAAGAACGGTTCATTTGAAGCATGTTTAATGTTTTGAATCGTAAAGATATTCTTGATGTTAAGTCAAGACCGTTTTTTAGAGCACAGAGACTATTAACTCTCATTTAGGTTACGGTATTGTCAGGGACCTCATTTATAAACGTTGCGCACGCCGCTCTACCCAATAATTAGTATTTATAAAACGCAAACTCGACGAGAAAAAAAATGCGGTCCTTCACGCAAGCTCTGACCCAGGCGTATGCACAAAAATGGGTGAAATGAGAAATGGCAGATGGAAGAAACATATGAAAGTGTGTGAAACTGACTGTAGACCGTTGTGTAAAAGAAATGGCAATACTGCCTCTCATAAATAATATGAAGAATTCACAAAGCAAGTCTTACAATTAACAGCCAACACGAACACCCATTTGATCGATCAGCAGTGTAGAACAGAAATGCAAATTCACACATATTTGCTAAAAGTAAAAAGAAAGAAAAAATTCTGCGATAATATTGGCATATATATATATATATATATATATATATATATATATATATATATATATATATATATATATATATATATATATATATATACGAATTTATTCTTTAAGGATAAACCCCTTGAGATGCACCATCTCGTTTTCAAGGGGGTCCTCATGTTATGCAATTCATCCTCATGAATAATAAACAGAACGAAATAATGTTCAAAACTGATATTCTCAACAATGTGTCCGTCTGGCGGTGCAGATATAGATGCAATTAGATAGACAGACAGATAATTAGGGATATATATATAGAGAGAGATGGATGGATGGATGTAGGCTATTAATTGTCCACTGGGGAAAGTAGTTTTCATATAAAAAAGTCTTCATCAGCTAGGGAATCATGGTATTCATGCTTATCCCTTTAGTTTGTTTTATTTTTGATAAAATAACGTATGACTAGCCTGTCTCAAACATTCAGAAAGAAAATAAGAAATTCTCCTCAAGAGCTTTGACTTTGATGTCCGACCATTTCTTTTTTATTTCGGCCATGGTCCGAGGTTGTGAGGCTACAGGAATCACGGCGTCTGCAACCTTTTGCCACTCCAGTGCCTTTTTGTTTTTCATAGTGTTTGTCCTGATTTCGCAATCGATGAATATTAACTTGTGGGCGTTTCACGGACCATTATTATTATTCAAAACATTGACAAACTTGCATATTAATATTTGTGAATTATTTATTATAACAATTTAATATTACTTAATTTGAATGATTAATAACAATAAATATATACTGATGCCAGTATTAATTTGGTAATTATAATTATTTAGTAATTTGTAATTTTTCTTAATTTTATATCATTTATATATATATATATATATATATATATATATATATATATATATATATATATATATAGTCTTGTTCAAAATAATAGCAGTACAATGTGACTAACCAGAATAATCAAGGTTTTTCGTATATTTTTTTATTGCTACGTAGCAAACAAGTTACCAGTAGGTTCAGTAGATTCTCAGAAAACAAATGAGACCCAGCATTCATGATATGCACGCTCTTAAGGCTGTGCAATTGGGCAATTAGTTGAAAGGGGTGTGTTCAAAAAAATAGCAGTGTGGCATTCAATCACTGAGGTCATCAATTTTGTGAAGAAACAGGTGTGAATCAGGTGGCCCCTATTTAAGGATGAAGCCAACACTTGTTGAACATGCATTTGAAAGCTGAGGAAAATGGGTCGTTCAAGACATTGTTCAGAAGAACAGCGTACTTTGATTAAAAAGTTGATTAGAGAGGGGAAAACCTATAAAGAGGTGCAAAAAATGATAGGCTGTTCAGCTAAAATGATCTCCAATGCCTTAAAATGGAGAGCAAAACCAGAGAGACGTGGAAGAAAACGGAAGACAACCATCAAAATAGATAGAAGAATAACCAGAATGGCAAAGGCTCAGCCAATGATCACCTCCAGGATGATCAAAGACAGTCTGGAGTTACCTGTAAGTACTGTGACAGTTAGAAGACGTCTGTGTGAAGCTAATCTATTTTAAAGAATCCCCCGCAAAGTCCCTCTGTTAAAAAAAAGGCATGTGCAGAAGAGGTTACAATTTGCCAAAGAACACATCAACTGGCCTAAAGAGAAATGGAGGGAAATTTTGTGGACTGATGAGAGTAAAATTGTTCTTTTTGGGTCCAAGGGCCACAGGCAGTTTGTGAGACGACCCCCAAACTCTGAATTCAAGCCACAGTACACAGTGAAGACAGTGAAGCATGGAGGTGCAAGCATCATGATATGGGCATGTTTCTCCTACTATGGTGTTGGGCCTATTTATCGCATACCAGGGATCATGGATCAGTTTGCATATGTTAAAATACTTGAAGAGGTCTTGTTGCCCTATGCTGAAGAGGACATGCCCTTGAAATGGTTGTTTCAACAAGACAATGACCCAAAACACACTAGTAAACGGGCAAAGTCTTGGTTCCAAACCAACATGTGGAATGTTGGTTAAAGATTGTGGAATGTTGTTAAAGAATCATGGAGTGGAATAACAGCTGAGAGGTGCCACAAGTTGGTTGACTCCATGCCACACAGATGTCAAGCAGTTTTAAAAAACTGTGGTCATACAACTACCGTATTTTCCGGACTATAAGTCGCTCCGGAGTATAAGTCGCATCAGTCAAAAAATGCGTCATGACGCGGAAAAAAACATATATAAGTCGCACTGGACTATAAGTCGCATTAGGGCAGAGCTGGAGCCGCGCGCATGCGAGCACGCATGCGAGCACCTGCTCGCGTGCACTCGCTCGTGCCCGCTTCACTGCATAACCCGAGCAGAAGAAAGAAAGTTTGAAGTGAGTGAGAAACTTGTAAGGGACTGGCGAAAAGCAGAGGTTACTTTAACTGTGATGAAGAAGAAAAAGAAATCTACTTGCGGACTGTAAGCAAGATGGCCAGAGCTGAAGGAACGAGTCCACAGACGCTTGAACTCTCTGCCGGGAGAGGCGCAGCCGCGTGAGACAAACGCTGTGAGAATCATTCTCCGCTGCATATTTTACAACATGCTGTTTGTGTTTTGCAGAATAACATTTTCTTTATGGGGGCATTTTGTTTGTGTTCAGTCTTTCTAAGTTGTTGTCTATAAGCAAATATTAGGCTACAGGAGCAGCATAGAGCGCATTCTCGCGGCTATATGTTTATTCTTGTCAGTCAGTATGAATTAAATTTGATATATAAGTCGCACCTGACTATAAGTCGCAGGGCCAGCCAAACTATGAAAAAAAGTGCGACTTATAGTCCGGAAAATACGGTAAATATTAGTTTAGTGATTCACAGGATTGCTAAATCCCAGAAAAAAAAAATGTTTTGAGTTTGTACAGTCAAAGGTAGACACTGCTATTTTTTTGAACACACCCCTTTCAACTAATTGCCCAATTGCACAGCCTTAAGAGCGTGCATATCATGAATGCTGGGTCTTGTTTGTTTTCTGAGAATCTACTGAACCTACTGGTAACTTGTTTGCCACGTTGCAATAAAAAATATACTAAAAACCTTGATTATTCTGGTTAGTCACATTGTACTGCTATTATTTTGAACAAGACTGTATATATATATATATATATATATATTAGGGGTGTAACGGTTCACAAAATTCACGGTTCGGTTCGATACGATACACTGGTGTCATGGTTCGGTTCATTTTAGATACAGCAAAAAGAAAAAAATTGGCAGATAAATTACCTTTATTTTTTTAAACTAACAAAGTATGATTTTTTTTTTATTGATTTTTTTTTTACATTGAACAAAGATGGAGCTATACTTTACCCATCTTCTATGTAGTTACAGAAATAAACATTAGCTCTTTACAATAGCTCTCTCCACACTTTTTTCACACACTACTGCTTCTGTCATCCCATTTGGCCAAATTTTCATTTGTGTGACTCTCAAGGGGGCGTGTCTGAAGAACGTGGCTGTTCAGCTCCCATTCATCGGTAATGTAATGTGCTGTTACATTCAGGTAGCTTTGTGTAGCCCTTGACGTCCAGCCGTCTGTAGTCAGAGCAACCGCTGTTGCTTTGGCCAATTGGTTCTCTATTTGGGCTTTTGTTTTTTTAGTACAAAGCAGGAATTACTGGCTGAAATGGGCTCGTGAAGGAACATTGTAATGGGGCTCAATTACTTTAAGCACGTTCTTAAAAGCTGCACGCCCTGTTGTGCTTTCACATATGTTGCGTTTTCAGTCCGCAACCGTTAACATGGGTACAGAAAAAAATACACACCGCATAGGCTACGCACTGCAGACGGAGTTTGTGTGAAACGGGAGTAAGGTCTTATATCAGCGGCTATAAATGTCTTTTGCCATTTGAATAAGTTGGAAATGTCTGTCTAAATGCTGCGGGGATAGTTTGTGGGATAGTTTGTGGCTGTTTCTCCTTTTTTATCGTCTTGTTGTCGGCGTAAATGAGTTGATTGACATGACATGAATTATTCCCGCTGCTGTACCATCAGCAAATGCGACATACCGTTGTTTTTTAATCCATCACTCTTGCCAACACCATCATAGCTTACAGAGAATCCAAAGTTCACCAACACACCAGACCCGTTGATTATTGGAGGATCTTCTATTTCTGGTCTGTTAAACGCAATAGCCATTTTGCCACAAGCATTCAGCGTGTACTGAGTAAGCGAGCACCTGACTGAGCAGCCTAAAACATATTTGTTTTTTTCTCTTAGGTGGTGTCAGGGGCATTGCCTGTTACGTCGTTTTGGTTATTGGGCTTCCGTGTTGAACGCATAATATTATATTTCACACACTTTTTTATTTTCCAAATCGAATTAATTAGACCAAGAACGGTTCAATACGAAGATGCGTATCGTTACACCCCTAATATATATATATATATATATATATGTATAATTTAATATTATTTATGTTATTAATATAAAATTTAATAGTCATTTATTGTTTAGTATAATTTGTTGTTATTTTTAATAAATATATACAGAAATCAAGTGATAGCCTGATAATAGTCATACTATAGTCAAAAATGCTTATATATTAATAAATAATACAAACTTCACTATTATACAGACTAACTTTAATTATTTTAATATATTTAATATGTTAATTACTATTATATAATTTGTTATATACTATTAGTATTATGACATGTACAGAGGTATGTGATGTGTGTGTGTGTGTGTGTACAGGAGCTGTGTTTCTCTCAGGTGTGGAGCGGGTCCGTGCGGCGGCTGCACTGCTCCTTCACTCTGGAGCGTCAGAGTGCGAGTGTGTGTGAGCTGTGCTGTAAGCTGTGTGTCAGACAGGTGGAGGGAGAAGGTCAGATCTTCCAGCTCTACACCACCCTGAGCGAGGTACAGAAACATGCCCTCTCACGCCCTCTGCTGTCATCAATCACACAGCCTCACACAGATCCAGCAACCATATGAATATGATTTGGTAGCGTGTTGCAGTGCGTTCTGCGACTGAGATGTAGCTGACGACTGTTTGGGGCAGCCTGTGTGTCTATGATGCTGTCTAGGTAGGCAGCTCACTGGGGTTCGGAACGGATCCTCCTCTCCTCCGGTCTCTCCATCACTCCCCATGTGTTTGTGTCTCTGGAGAAGAGGCTGTTTCTGTTTAATCCATCTGACGGGCTGTGAGAAGAGCCTCAGCTGCTCTTAACACCTCACTTGTCGGTCTATACATCACAAAAGGTTTTCACAGAGCTGCGGTGTTTCCCTCTCTCCGGCTTCTCGGCTTTAATCAATGTGTCTAATTAAGAACAGCACAGATTGGTTAACATTATAGATGGATGCCTTGCGATGAATCGAGTCCTTCTGGGCTGCGGAAGCGTCTGTCAGGCTGATGCTCGGCCTCTTCAGGCACTGTTTTCAATGCATCTGTCGTTTTAAACTAGGAAAAAATACACTGAGTGCATTTATTGATCAAACATGCACATTTGTTATGCTTTTACAACATTACATTAAGTGGGAAGCTTGCACGAGGCTTTAGCTTTCTTTCAACGTTTTATTGTCGCTGTGGCTTTGCACATCATTTTTGGTCATTTTCTAGAGAAATTAGACTTGTATAATAGTAATAATGAAATGGAAATCAAATTTTAAAACCTGGCTTCAGTATTCAGCCCATTTCTGATAACTACATAACTTTTTATTTTTTGTGCAAAATTATACACTGGTCAAAAGTTTGAGGATTAGTTAATATTTTTAAATGAAGTTTCTTATGCACACCAAGGCTGCATTTATTTATTTAAATACATTTAATTCCATGTGATTTATTCCTGTGATCAAAGATGAATGTTCAGCATCATTACGCCAGTCTTCAGTGTCACATGATCCTTCAGAAATCATTCTATGATTTACTGATCAAGAAACATTTATGATTACTATAAATGTTGTATCAATCTCATATTTTGGTCTTTACTCTTACTTTTGATAAATTGAATGTGTCCTTACAGAATAATAGTATTAATTTATTTTATTTCCTCAAACTTTTGATGTGTATATGTACATAACAATAAAAAGAATAGTAAAATAGTGATTGTCATCAAACCATTGCTCTAGTAATGAGTTCATTTTTAGTTTTTTTAAAGATTTGAATGTATTTGAATTTTATATTCTCTGTCACTCAATACAAGGCCACTCGTCTCATATCCTCCAGTTTTATTCTTATAGATGTACAAAAGCAGAAGCATATTTGGTGGTGTCGGGTTTTTTTTGCGAATATCACGAATGAGTCTCATTTAATTAAAGCGCCTCCTCCACACGCACTCACACACAATTGAGATTTCAGCTCGGATTTTAATGCATTCGAAATGTCAGGCGATATTATTTCCAAGAAGCAAAGTATATCTCCAGCAGTGAAACAGGCTTGATTCAGTGAGCGCTTTTATAAATACCATAAGAGCAGCAGAACTCTGCGGGGTGACGGATGCGGATTCAGGCACTCTCAGTCTGGTATTTTATATACGTATGAAGATTCATGAGCAGCGAGCCTTTCAAATGAACAAACACACATTGTAACACAAGTGTCAATGATCAGAAGGATTATTAGTCTGTGTTTATGGTTAAGAATTACAAACTCACTACTGTCAAACTTATATTACATGATTATAATTGCGTTGTTAATGTACATTTAGGTTGAGCCGTTCATTAGTTACTGTATTTGTTAATCTTTGTTAACATCATTTAATAAAAATACAGCTGTTCATGGTTTGTTAATGTTAGTTCACGGTACATTAATTAATGTTAACAAGATTTGAATAAATTAACATTAACAAAGATAAATTAATGCTTTATAAGTGCAGTTCATTATTAGTTCATGTTAACTAATGTAGTAAACTAGTTAAAGGGTTACTTCAGCGATTAGCATGGCTTTGTATCAGTAGAAACCCTGGAGAATATTCAAATTATTGTGCTTTCCCCCTTCATATCTCCCTGAGACAAGAGATTTATGCATTTTATTTCTGGAAAAATTCCTCCTATGATGCAAAATGACGATTTTTGCATCATAGGAGGAATGTTTGCCCAGAGGCTAAAGACTACAGCCAGCAGAGGGAGCCATTTCCGCATGTTTTGAATCCGCGCATGGGGGATGGGAGATTACACTCAGCTGGCAGGGAGAGCTCAGCTTGCAGACAGGATCATTTAAACGGAGCTATGGTGAGCAATGTAAGTCTTTTAACTTCTCAAATTCATTTCTATGAAAGTTAAGCTTGCAAAGGCATGAACTGAAACGCGTGCCAGACTGAACTCCTGTGTGAATGTATGCCGCGAGTGTAGTCGCGATTACCTCAGCTCTCATGACTCCTGCAGTCAGTGCTCAGTGCTGTGAGACTCGCGCGGTGACTCACTCATTATATTGAACAGACACGTTCAGTTTTTAATTGTAGTGTCTTCTCTAACTCAGTCACAGTAATGAAGTTGGTGGTGTATGGGAATGGCCTCACAGGGCAGCGAAGCATTCTGGGAATTGTAGTCTTTCATCCCCATGGGACAAAAATACATTTTCTGTCTTTTCTCAGTCTAGAAGACACCAAATTCAAAAATAATTTCACATTTCTACTGCATTGATGATCCAGTTTAAATACAGATTCATCTTCCCAGCGCTGAAGTACCCCTTTAAATATGAACTTTATTGTAAATTGTTACCAGAAAAATTGATAATATTGATGGCTATTGCCACAAATATACTCGTGTGACTTTACGACTGGTTTTATGATCCAGTCACATATAGATATTTTTAATATCTCATAATTTGTCAGCAGGTATATTAGGCTACTGTCACTTTAAGACCTGATGCACGGATTCGTTATACTGTTTTACATGCGTTTTCTTTCTTAGCTCTTTATGTTCACTTAAGAAAACTGACTGGCTGTATCCGAAATTGCATAATTCCTACTATATACAGGCATGTGATTGGCTAAGGACAAAAAAGCAGGAAAAAATACCGAGACCAACCCCACCCCCACCCCGCCGCGCCGATCAAACTGGTGGCGGATCAATACAGACAGTAAAGCAGGGCCCATAACAACTTATTTGAACAAAAAAATACATTTTATTGTAACAACTTTTTTGTACAGTATGAAAAATAAATTATTTGGTGGATGCATTTTTACCCAACTTTAATAGCTAAATGTGCAACATGCACATTTTCATGTCAAAAGAAGGCCTCAATTTTTCTTCAAAAAAGATTCTTGACCCCCTGTTCCATTACAAAAATAATGGAAAATTTTCATTAGAATGTAAGAATCCATATCAGAAAATATATTCATTTTTACTTGTTTGACTATGTACTGTATGTCTATCCGCTCTTCAGAAAGGTTGAAAACTAGAGCAGAGGTGCGCGAGCGCAGAATGGAATAACACTTGCTATAGCTTAGAAACAATACTTTCCATGTCTGCTCTGCCATTAAACATATTGGATCCACGGGGTCACTGGGCTCCTCATGTGAACAGACAGACACAGAAGTGCTGCACAATTAAACTAAAACACCAAATAGACTTATGTCCCTCACATTAACTCTTAAATGCATACCGACCCGAGACGTCATTCACTACCCTGCTCCTCATTCATTTTTTAAATTTAGACATCAACCTTCTTAGTATTCCTCAATCAATCCATTTTAAACAATATAACAAGAAAAACATAATAGATGTATAATTGAATGCCTGTTTTTTCACTATTTTTTTTGTCACAATTGTTTAGGGTCGCTAACGACCCGAGGTGTGTAGGATTGTACGTATATATTTTTGCACAATGATAAATTAATCTATAATGACGAAATGGGGTGCAATTCACATTTATTCCACAAGGTGGCGATGTCTGATACCCAATGATGAAGTGACGTTTCACTCATAGTTACCTCTGACAGAAAACGAAACAATAATAATTATAATCTGCAAAACTTAAAATGACTCAGTGATTTACTGCAGAGAGCAAGTACTAAACACAATCAAATATTAGTGTCACTGTCTCTTGATGATGGATGTGGTCAAGAAGCTGTCAGTGAGCAAAATATTGATTTTGAAGACGTTGAAAATGAGTTGGAGAATATGCTGGAGATCGCGAATATGAGGCAGATGCTGAATATACTGGTAAACCAGCTCTGACGAGGAAATTAAACATCTGCTCAAACCGAACCCTTCCAAGCTCCAAAAGGTAACGAAATAGGTTTTATTTTATTCTTCTGTAGCTGTTACTCTAACATCAGGAGTATTATATGTTATAGCGACAGGTAGAGGTCTAACGTTATCCATGTTAAATATAGAACCGGGTTGCTAACGACCCCAATATGTAAGAATGTTTGGTGAAACAGTCATGCATTTAAGGGTTAAGCTATGGAATGGCTTCAGATGACTTTGTCACCCAAACTGACGTGAAAAAAGCGGGGGACGCCGAAAAGCGCGCTGTTTGCATGCATACCTATAGCTAGTGCTAGCAAATACAAGTAACGTTAGCTGCCAAGTTAATGTTAAATGCAGCTTAAACATCCTGCCATAGTGGAAAATCAATCAAAATCGATCATCTAATCAATCGACAACAAAGTCAAATTAGTAATTTATAGGTTATATATAGACACAAGCAATAATACATACCCAGATCATCCGATCCGGCGATGTTCTTCGTCCCGGGTTACCATGGTGACGGCTGTGAGATGACGGTCAAAGTGTTGAAGTAGCCTATTAAAATCTGTCAGATATTGCCTGCCGTTGCTATAAGCATATTGCAATATGTACATTTGCGATATTTCGATTTACTGCACAGCCCTAATACTCATAAAAAGAGACGTCAAAAAGTCCCCGGACCTACTACTTCCACAGAGATTCTGAAGTGTGCATTCAATAGACACCACTATCCCATGAGACCACAGGAGAGAATTTGTGAATGCAGGTGACACCGGTAGGTCACATGATAACCACAGCATGGCGAATATAGCGCGTCTAGATTACCCTTATAGAACATACTTTTTAATGGGTGAAGTAATTACTCAGTTACACAGTCAATGTTTACCTGGATACTCACCAAGACCGGCATTTTGACGTGATTGTTTAAGCGCAATAAGCAGCGAAAAAGAACTCCATTTAGTCCTGAGAGGCGGTGTGCACGCCACTGAGTGTGAGCACAAAATCTGCGGGAATGAGTAAAATTATGTGCAGTCCTACGCTGAAATTCAAGCCCTGTAACACCAACAATATTCATCTGGAGCAAATGAAACGAGTGAGAGGAGGAGGGTTTGTGTCACTCGCTGTCAAGAGAGATGAAAAAGAGATGCTGGCATGATGCATCTATTCTGTGAAAATGAGTATTGGAAGCATTTTAAAATATTTCGGTATCGAAAAAATCGATATTTCTGACAACTTTACAATATAATTAGTTTATTATTTCAGATTCATTTTTAAAGACTACAATTAAAAAATATTTACATTATATATAAAATTAAACCCCATAGTAGGAGTGACTGTTACATCACTGCTAAAATACACCCGCATTTGGCAGATGTTAATGTCAAGCTCTAGTTATATTTCATCTATAATGTGTTCTGGATGGTTGCTTACTGGTTCAAGTCCTAAGAGTCCAAGTCTCATACTAGATCAGATCCATTTACAGCTTCAGAGACGTGTTCAGTAATTCTGCTTGGAAAAGGAAACTTGGGTTTTATAGTGGACAGTGTGATCATTGAAAGGTTGCTTTCCCCGCTCAGAGTGACCTATAAAGCATCAGCATTGAGCTCTTTAATCTCAGGTTACTCCAGAAGGACTGAACCTGTAATCAGTGTGTTGTAAGTAAAAGGACTCGCTTTATAATTCATCCTAGGGTTACACATGAGGGTGAATCTGCCTTTGAGAAACGCAACAGTTCATTTATTGTGTGTGTGTGTTCTGCAGGACGTCCAGAGCATTGACACATCCCTGATGGACCCAGGCAGCAGTATCACAGTACTGGCCGGTCCGAGCGCGTTCAGAATCCCGGTCAGCATCAGAACCAAACTGTGCAGCAGCCTGGATGTCCCACACACGCGTGGCAACGACTGGAGAATACTGGCTCACAAACTCAACCTGGACAGGTGACATTTACACACATCAACACTGCGTGTGCAAGCTGTCAGACAAACGATTCATCCCTTGAATACATTTTTCAGAGTTTGTAAAAAAAAAAAAAAAAGTATTCTAAAGAAGTCTCTTCTGCTTACCAAGGCTGCATTTATTTAATGCAGTATTAACGGTAACATTATGAAATAGTATATTTTAAAATGCAATTTATTCCTGTGATCAAAGCTGATTTTTTTCCCCACCTTTTTAACACGTCCTTGCTGAATTTTTTTTTAAGTTATACTGATCCCGCTCATTGGATTTATAATGTACACCAATCAGGCATAACATTATGACAGGTGACATGAATAACACTAATTATCTCTTCATCACGGCACCTGTTAGTGGAGGTGTTATATTAGGCAGCAAGTGAACATTTGTTAGAAACAGGAAAAATGTGCAAGGATTTGAGTGAGTTTGACAAGGGCCAAATTGTGATGGCTAGACGACTGGGTCAGAGCATCTCCATAACTGCAGCTCTTGTGGGCTGTTCCCGGTCTGCAGTGGTCAGTATCTATCAAAAGTGCTCCAAGGAAGGAACAGTGGAGAACCGGCCACAGGGTCATGGGTGACCAAGGCTCATTGATGCACGTGGGGAGTGAAGGCTGACCCATGTGGTTTGATCAAACAGTCGAGCTGCTGTAGCTAAGATTACTCAAGTTAATGCTGTTCTCATAGAAAGGTGTCAGACTACACGGTTCATTGAAGTTTGGGGCTGCAAAGCTGCAGACTAGTCAGGATGCCCATGCCTGCCCACCGGCAAAAGTGGGCAGTGATCAACGTGGACCACGGAGTAATGGAAGAATGTGGCCTGGTCTGATGAATTACGGTTTCTTTTACATCACATGGACTTGGCCTCCAAATTCCCCAGATCTCAATCCAATCGAGCATCTCTGGGATGTGCTGAACAGACAAGTCTGATCTATGGAGGCCCCACCTACAGGAATTAAAGGATTTGCTGCTAACATCTTGGTGCAGATACCACAGCACCCCTTCAGGGGTCTAGTGGACTCCATGCCGCGACAGGTCAGGGCTGACTTGGCAGCAAAGGGGGACCGACACAATATTAGGAACAATATTACAATCATAATGTAATGCCTGATTGGTATATCAGTTATTATATTTTGTATATACCAATACTGGATTTTAATTATCAGATGTTTAATACATATTGAGATCTCATTTTTCCCTAATTTTAAACTAAACTTGTCATCATTAATGACCAGCTAAAACCAGCTTTTTTAAGTACTAAAATTACAGAATTGTGTTGCATTGCATGGAAAGCCTAGATTAGACAGAGCTGCCATTTATGCATGCAAATGCATTTATTTTGGAGCCTGTAAGGCTTATGGACATTTTAATCAAAACTAAGATCTGAAATCTCTTCTTTAAATCAATTATGAATGTTTAAAAAATGTATAGCCCTCCTGCTACACTGCAAGCTATATTGTTGAAAGTTGTATAATATAATACATTTTTATATAAAAGTTTTCGGATATAGTTATTGGTCAACTTTTATATACTCTGATCTCATCCCTAGTATGAACAGTTGTTTATCATCAATGTGCTGAGACTGCAGTGTATACTTTTATTTGAAAAGCACTAGAAGTGAAACAAATCTGCTCTAATAGTTTCTCACAGGAGAGTTTGGAGAAAATGAACGGAGGAGGAAAACAGCAGGGGAGCAAAAGAGAAATTCCTGTTGTTCTTTTGGCTCTGCCTGGAGAATAGCAAAAGATATATTCACTCTCTCTCCAGCATCAACTTTTCAAAATACCAGCATCTCTATGCACCTCCACAACTCGCGTAATTAGAGGAAAAAGGCACACAAAAAAAAAAAAAAAGAGCGAAGGACCCCTATGGTTTGAGTTCTGGCTGGGGTGTTACTGCAGGACGGGTAAAGAACGAGATCTGATTTCAAACGAGAGAGAGTTTAGGTTGAGAACACACTGTTCACCTCTGAGGACCAACAGGCATGAAAGAGGCAATAGAAAAGAGAGTGTGTTCACAGGGGACAGGATGTAGAGAAAGTGAGGAGGATCCTGGGAAGAAAAAGATGTTAAAAGTAAAAAGACAGGCTCTCAAAGTTCTTCATCAGTCATAGACTCCAGATCCGCTACACCTTTTATAAAGAGAGTTTCTTCTGTTCAAAACGGTCTCCCTTCAGCTCAGACTGCACGTGGCTTTGATAAATACAGCATCTGATGATATGTGTGATGGGATTTCGCCATACAGGGCATATTTGCTTTATAACCACAAGAGAATGATGAGAAAACATGAAGTGATGCATAAATACAAAGCAATGACCTGTTATTCATTTAATTGCATTATTCACACTCACAGGTGTGTGTATTGGCTATCACCACAAATTAATCGAATAAATTGCAATTGAATGCATGTGTCAATATTTCCTGAGAAAAGACCCCAAATGAAGATCATAAGACATTGCATTAAGACATATTTCTGTAGTATGGCGGCCTTTGACCAACAGAGGGTCTGAAGTCAAAGTGAACCAGTGAATAATAGTTTCTGTTCCTGTAAATTCTGATTTCGTTTTAACTCCTACGGTGGCCGATTTAGTCCAAGATTAACATGGCAATCTCCCTCTTCACATTCGACACGGTGCCATCGGGTGTTAAAACGCGAAAGGCGAAGCTTGAATTTATGGGTATGTCCCTCTTTGGCTAATGTACTTTCAAGATGGAGGAGCAACATGGCGACCGGTATTCGAACCCCTCACCCGTATGTATTTTCAATGGTATATTATAAACTTACGAGAATACTTTATTACTCGAAAGAACAAAATATACATTAATGAGCACATATCTTTTTGAAAAGAACTAAGTGTTTAAGCTAAGAATAAACTAAAAAAAGTTACACAGTGTAGCTTTAAGGTCTGACTTTGGGTTTCCTCCAAAACAAAAATTCATATGGTTTAATATCTGAAAGTGATGACGGACGCAGACAGACATTAATACTGGTTTTTGTTGATTCATTTTCAGGTAGATTTCTATCAGTCATCAGTTGAAAACAGGCGCCTTATTATTATTAAATGTTTATTTGCAGTGCAGTAGTATTATTTCACTAGTAATACATTTCTTAATTTTTTTCTGCTAATTTTTTTAAAAACTTTTATAATAATTTAATTTTGCAGTGAAATAGTATTGCAATGTAAAATTTATTTAAATAATAAAATTTCTATTATAGTTATTAATTTTTTTTCTGATTTAAACACATTTTTGAATAGTAATTATTTTGCAGTGCAGTAGTATTGCAATAGTAACATTTGTGAATTAATAATTAAAATAGTTTTATTTAATTAAGAAATATATTGCTATTTTTTATACTAATTGCACTGCAAAATGTAAAAATAACAATTACTATTAAAAATATTTTATTTAAATCAAAATGTATTTAAAAATGTAATATTTACAATGATTATTAATTAAAATAGTTATATTTAATTAAGAAATATATTACTATTTTTATATTATTGCACTGCAAAATATAAAACGATTATTAATAATAATAAAAAATATTTAATTAATTTTTTTAATACATTTTTTATTTAAATAAAATATTTTATTAGTAATTTGTATTAATAATATTTTTACATTTTGCAGTGCAATAGTATAAAAATAGTAATATATTTCTTAATTAAATATAACTATTTTAATTAATAATCATTGTAAATATTACATTATTGCACTGCAAAATATAAAACGATTATTAATAATAAAAAATATTTTATTAATTTTTTTAATACATTTTTTATTTAAATAAAATATTTTATTAGTAATTTGTATTAATAATATTTTTACATTTTGCAGTGCAATAATATAAAGAGTTATATATTTTAATTTTTTAATCTTAAAATATTACTATTTTAATTAATAATTGTAAATATTACATTTTTAAATACATTTTTATTTAAATATTAACAATGATTATTAATTAAAATAGTTTTATTTAATTACGAAATATATTACTATTTTTATACTATTGCACTGCAAAATGTAAAAATATAAATAATTACTATTACAATTATTTAAAGGTGCACTATGTAGTATTTTTGCAGTAAAATTGCTATTTTAATTAAGGAACGGGATGTGTCAGCATCGTGGCTGAGAGAGTCGCCTTTCAATCGCGTCATATCTGCAGAAGCGTTTTTCTCTTAGCTGTGTGAACATGTCACAGCAGCGCCGAGCGAACACACAGACTAACATAATTTTAAACACACTTAAATGTATCTAATATGATAAACAGAGCTGTTTTACCTTATAACCATGACTGGAAAAAGCAGAAGTGCACGCGCCTGTGTCCCGTCCCATCATAATAAAAGTCCTGGTACTCGCGAGCCGTATGTTTGTGTAACAATCGCTCCACAACACTCGGTCCTGCTCTGCTTTACACTACAGTAACGTTAATAACCGCATCCATCAACATGATTTCTGCCCGAGTCCTATTTTCCACCGGCTGTGAGGTGAAGACCACATGTCCCAAGATACTGCGCTCACACTTGGCGTCATCAAACTACGCCTTTGTTTAGAATAGGCGCCCTCCAGTGGACGGAAAGTTGCATAGTGCACCTTTAAATCAAAAATGATTTTTTTTAAATATAACAATGATTATTAATTAAAAGTTTTAGTGCATAATCTTATTTTACTGTGCCATACTATTATATTTCTTTATAAATAGCTATATATAAAGAAATATAATAGCATATAATAATAATAGCACATTAAAATCAAATTTAAAAAAGTGGTTTGCTGTGCTCACGTCTCCTTCTTACCCGTCCTACAGGTATCTCAACTACTTTGCGACTAAGACGAGTCCTACCGGAGTGATTCTGGACCTCTGGGAAGCACAACACTTCCCACACGGCAACCTCAACCAGCTCGCCACGGTTCTGGAGGAGATGGGTCGTCATGACAACAGCATTGCTGCCATGGCGAAGGAACAATGACCCTGACGTCCAAGCAGGGGATAATTGAGCTCAAGTTGTGCTGCCACTTTCATCGAGCTGAAGCAACCATCAAACCCGAGACAAAGTCAAAGCATCTGCAGTACGGAGAAGAGTCTGTGACCTCTTATTCAGTTTCCATGGAAACGCGGTACCCATGTACCATGCCCATGTTCTCGGATGCTACCGATTGGGGTCAAAGGTGAACCAGGAACAGGGTCAAGACACTTCAGGCAACCAAAACCTTTTCGAAAACCTCCCGGTTTGCACGCAGGGTCCCCAAAAACAGCAGAAATCTCCCTCCTCATCTTCCCGTCTCCTTCAGTGGTCATTTTTGCAGAAATTTGTGGTGCCATCTAGTGGTTGCAGAAACAACAAACGCTCCTGTAATATAATATTTTGAGACAAGAATACAGTGTTTAGTGTGTCTACAGAGTACCTTAAAGTGGCCTTTCAAATCCAGTTAACATTAAGATCAAATATGATTTATTATTTTTGTAAACGCAGAAGACGTGAAATACGTGTTGCTTTGTTGAACAAGAGTGCAGATGAGCACTTGCAGGGATTTGAGGATGTTTTCTGCTCACTGTAATGATCTTCACTGCTGCGTTCTGCATGGGCTGTTTCTGTTGTGCGTTCGATGTTTCATCTCTACTCTACTATACGCATTTTAAAAAGAGAGTCACTTGAGCCCTTGTATTAAAAAAGAAAAACGTCCCGTTGGTGATGACTATAGTTTCTGCCAGATTGTGATGGATACACCGGTTATTACAGCCCCTTTCACAGCAATCCCAGTAAATTACCGTCAAATTACCACAATGACTTCAGCGGTGCAAACGGGCTAGTAGTTACAGCCGGAAACCACATCACTCGATCAGAGTCGCACTTCAATTTCTTTTTAGGACCATAAAGGCCAATAGCAAGTTACCATAGGTTTATTAAAGTAACTATAACTGTAGTAACTTTTGCTGGAAAGTTTGGTTAAATTAAAATATGAAATTAAAGCCTTTATATATAATGCATTATAAAAGTAGCGTTGGGTAAGCTACTAATTACATCTTCAACAGTGTAATTGGATTACTGTACTAATTATCTCCCTCTAAAAAGCAGTGGATTACTTATTACTAATTTTCTTTATTACCTATTAAATATCAACCCGACCAGTTGAACAATACAAGAATAGACATGAAGCTGCTCTTACAGCAACTCATAATGTAATCATTCTCAAAAAGTCATAAAATCTTGAGCTCATAATGTCATAAATAAGCAAATTTCCACATTTTCATTATTGTAATAGCTTTTAAAACAAATATTAGTATTTCCTTACAGTACATTTTGAAAAACCTAAAGACAACTTAAACTGCAGTGCAACATTAAAATATTCATCCAGTTATTGTTTATAATCTAAATCCAGCTAAATTAATAAAATCAGAACGTTTGCATCATTACACTACGTATTGTAGTAATGCATTGTTTAGTAATAGTAATATAATAATAATAGCATGAATAATATATGTTGCATTTCACAGGTAGTTTAAGACTGTGTGTACTGTAAAGGAAATACTTATTTTTATGTATACTAATACATTTATGTTTTAAAAGCCATTACAAAAATTAAAATGACGTTTTTGGCGAGTAAATATTTGTATTACATAATTCTCAATATAATAAAATCTTTAGCTCATTAATACATTATGAACATTTTATTACAATAATAATGTAATACTGATTAAATTAGTGCAGTTCATACTGTCTTTACTGTTACATGCATAATATAAAATTTCATACATTATCCTTGAACTGACCGAAGTATTTAAAGGGTTTTAAGTATTTAGCATTGCACATTGACATTAAAATCCACTATTGTTTGATATATAAATGGTTGTATAGTCAGCACAGTATTTAGGTTAATTACATCAGAAGTAACTGGAATTAAATTACAGGAAATGAAGAGCAATCCCTTCCTTTATCAAGGAACATTAATTAAATTACAGTAATTGGATTACTTGGTAGGGAATTTTCTAGTTACTAATTACATCTTCAGTGATATGATTAGATTACTGTACAAATTACTCTCTCCTAAAAGTATTGAATTACTTTCTAAAGCCTGTAAACCTCAACTACCTCACCTTTATAGTCAAAATTATGATAAAATTGCCATATTTGACGAACAATAAATTTTTATTTTTGCTGTAATTTCTACTTTGGTCATAATCATGAATTTTTAATGATTATTTTGAGTATTAGATTTCAATTTATTATTATTTTTTTTCTTTTATTATAATGACTTAGTATCTCAATTTTAACTTTTTTCAGTTTCAACTTTTAGTATGTAACAATCTCTACTTTTGTCAATTATGACTTAATTTAATATTACTTTTTAATTTGTCTTTCATACTTTAACACATTTAAATATATATAAATCCGTACAAATTGAGCAGTTTACAGTATTAATTTAACAGAACTTTTCCTATTATTTTTAACAGGTGTTTTACCTGTATTTATCATTTTGAACTTTGTTGTGTTCTATGTTAGGGTTAACAGAAATGTCCAGGTAGTTATTTTACAAATACATTTTTTTACAGTAACTAATTACTCAGTCACTAACTACACCAAACACTGATTTTAACTTTGGTTACAATTATTTGTGAAAATACATTGTACATTATGAACACCTTTATAATGCATCATACATAAAGGCTTGAAGTGTTGCCGGAAGTCCTTTTACTGTCCAGACTCACCGTCCGATACGACAGTCTCAGCCAATCAGCTCATATTTTATGATTAAGATAAAGATGCGTGGCTTACTCGTGATGGCAGAGTGGCAGAGGCTGGTGAGAAGAGGTCTGAGGCTTTGCTCTCCTCTCCCTATGATCACTGCCAGTACGGTGGAATCATTTGTTTCTGCTGAATATTAAAGATGTCCCTCTGTCACCCCTTCACACACACTCTTAAACTGGAGACAAGATCTCACAACTCTCTCTCGTTTGACAAACATCAGAATAAACAGGTACATTCAAATGCACGATTGAAAAAGCTGGAGTATATGTGTTTTTGTTGCTATAGGGAGATTATCTGATCATATTTACATGCACATGAACATGACATTTAAGAAAGTGATATCTCGGGGGGGGGGGGGGGGGGTTCTCATGATGCCAGCCAAAAGACGAGATGTTTCTGAGGCACTTAGTTAGGAATAATTTTGATTGATTAAATCGTTTACCATACTACCCATTTCTGCCCACATAAGAAAAACTAATTATGACATCATAATTATGCAGATAAAATTATGACAAACAAAAAAAATTGACTTGTTATAAATTTTACTCAAAAGGTATTTAATTTTAGTATTAATTATTAATTTCAGTATCAATTACTATTGTAATTGTTTAAATATTTAAAGGACAACTCCGGTGAGAAATGAACCTAGGGGTAATTAACAGATGGTTACCGAGTAGATCGTTCTCTGGGATGCGTTTTCATGGAAATCGAATGTAAAGAGTTTTATCTCCAAACACAGATTAGCTTATAACGCTTGTCTATGGGGCACAGGGTAGACACAGGGTAGTGAAATGAAATCGCTAGTTAATACCACTAGCAAGGCTCAAAATAGCCTCACACTAACACAGTAGCATAATGAGGGTACATGGAAAACAGTCTCGACCAGTCGAGTCACGAGCGCTGTGCTAAGTGAGCTGGTCGATAGGAATCAAGCTAATTGCTAATAACATGGAAATGCATGAATTATTCCAGAGAGCGATCTACTCAGTAACCATGAGTTAATATTATTTAGTTGTCCTTTAAGTCGAAATTATGATAAATCACAAAATTTTAAATAATTCAATTGGCTTAGGTGTTATCATTTTGATTATAACTTACAACGATAATTTCTAATGTTATAATTTTTCCCTATTATAACTTTTGTTATAATAATGTTTTGTCAACATTTCAACAGTTATAATTTTTACTTTTATATTTCAACTTTTTTTTCATATTTTAATTTCAAATTTTCTCCATTTATTTTATGACAGTCAAAATTATGATACATTTTTTTTAACTTACATTATATCAATTTCAACTTCTTTCATTTTGTCATAATTATGACTAAGTATCTCATAATTTTCACTTTTATGTAATAATTTCTACTTTGGTCATAATCATGTCTTTTTAGGTCATCATTTTTACTTTTAATGTCATTATTATTTTAATGACTATATTTACTTTTAATGACTATTTTAAGGGTTATATTTCAACTTTTTAATGAATGAATGAGGTATTTATATAGCGTTTTCATATGTACTACTGTACACCCAAAGCACTTCACACTCACGTCAGGGGTCTCTCCTCAACCACCAGTAAATATGTTAATGTTATAATTAATTTATTATAATTATGACTTAGGGTGGGTTGCACCAACAAGGATTAAATTAAACTCAGTTTAGAGCTAATCTAGGATTTGTTGATCTAGGCTTTAATTTAAATCTAGTTGTGTTGCACCACTTAATTTTAAACCAAGATTAACAAATCTGGGATTAGCAGTATTTAACCTGCGATTAAAACCTCCATTAATTTTCGCCGCCATGATGAGCCACTGACAGCAACAATACTAACATTCAATTTCCTTCTTTATTGAACACCAGAAACACTCTCTCTGACATAAGGAGCTGTCGCTGATAAAGGAAATAAACTTGTAAAATGTCCTCTGTCTTTATAAAGTGCTAGAGAGTAGCAAGTTTAAATTTAATCCCTAACTGAAATTTTAATCTGAGATTAAAGTTATGGAGCAACAAGATTATAGTTAATCCAGGTTTATTATGAAAATAAATCCAGGATAAAAGTCATGGTTTAAATTTAAGCCTGCTTATTTTTAAACAAAGTTTAAAGTTTGGTGCAACAGAATTATAAAATAAACCTTAAATTAAACTAGATTTAAAGTTAATCCTTGTTGGTGCAACCCACCCTTAGTATCTCATAATTTTTACTTTTTTCAGCTTCAATTTATGTTTTTGTCAATTATGACTGTTCTCTTATAGTTAAAACATTAAGTTAAAATATGTCAGTCAAAATTATAACTTTTTTATGATGTTTGTCAAAATTTCAATTTAAGCCATATCATAATTATGAGTTTTGTTGCCATTTTTTCCTTATGTGGCAGCAATGGGCTTGCTTCCATCAGGACCAGGAACATGTGATGAAAGTGGTTCTGATTTCATGTCAGCTCAAAATATAAAACACCCATTTGCAGGAAATCACAGAAGTCTTTAGCAAGACCTAAAGTTAAACTCACAAATCTTAAAAGTGTTTACAGCCGGAACAGACGGTTTACAGTTAATGATGGTCTATGCAAACGCTTTGCAAAGCAGCTGGTGTATTTTATGCATAAACTGGTGGTCACAGTAGATGCGAGTGTTGGTGTGCTTGTAAATGTGCTCGCGGTGATGTGAAACACAGGGCTCATTATTTGTGATCTGTCTGCAGTATCACCGCCTGCAGCCGCTGCCGCCCGACCGCCGTGTAAAAACCTCTAACGAACTGCCATTTCCCACAATCCAAGACGTCTCCAAAAGAGGCGAGGATCTGTGCGGAAAATAAAAGCCAAATTAATGAGCAAAACAAGGCAGCAGAAAGCCCCTCTGTAAGGCTGTGAAGAGCAGCAGTGCATTGAGTGTGTGTGTCTGGTGTAGATGCTGTGCCAACTATGCAACGTTTGCTTCTGTGTAGGACAATGACACAACCGCTGGCAAATGTGCATTCTTATGACATGCGTGTACAGAGAGAATCGAATCCATAGAATAAAGCTTCATTAAAACAGCAATCGAAAACGCTAATATGTCTGCTGTATAAAATGTATGTAAAGGATTTTTTAAATAAATTATATTTTTAATCAATGCTGAAAGTGGCCTTGTTTGAAGATTCCTTGCACCTGATTTGTTGATTTAATACTTTGACCTTGAGTAATCTTTAACATGACTTTTACCATGATAACCAAAAGAGAGGGTTACATTTTAAGGGTATGAAGAAGATTTCTGTCGTTTATGAGATGTTTTTAGTAAGCCATGCTGTTTGTTTCATTGGGCTGTCCGGGAGCTAAAATAAGACTCAAAGTGTTAGTTATATTGTTTTTTGTTGTTGTTTGACTCAGTAATGCTTCCTTTGGTTGAACGCTTGGACCGGATCTTATTTTCATTTATTACATACATTCATATATATTATGCATACATACATACATGTGTGTGTATATATATATATATATATATATATCACTTTGAGATTCTTTGGAATGAAAAGTACGTTATAAATAAATATATATATATATATATATATATATATATATATATATATATATATATATATATATATATATATATATATATATATATATATATACACACTATAAATTAATATATTAACTAACTATATATTAATATATTAACTAAAAATAAATAAAATCAAAAAAAAAATTTTACATTTGCCAAAAATTTTGCTTTTTGTCAGTTATGACGTCATAATTTTTACTTTATCTCATGACAATTTTGGCAGTCATAATTATGGGAAAAAGTTGTTGGCAAACATTGAAACTGAAAAAGTTTCAACTTTTTCTAACAATTTTGCATGTTTCTATGATTTTGAGAAATGTTCAACTTTTTATCTCAATTATGATGTATATTTTAGCTTCTTAAAGCATAATGATGACCAAACCGTTCAAATTATAACTGCAATCATAAAAAAATTAGATTAATGCTACACTATGTATTTTTTCGCCGCTAGGGGTCGCTAACCTCTTCTAAATATTATCAAAGGATGACGCAGTGAATGAGCGTGGAATCATGGCTCTTGTTGTCATCTACGATAACAGATTCTGCTGGACGATAAATTGGCCAAGAAATGATTGTGATAAACGACAATATTGTCGTTCTAAGACCATTTTCATCTAAAATAATGATAATGGCATAATGCAGGTACACCTTTTCAAAGATCAATAAACTTTTATCTCTGAAGACTATTTAACACTGAAAACAGAAAACATTTTAAATAACCACAATAAATGAACAAAACAACCAAAAACAATAAAAGCAATGGACTCTCTGTCTGTTAACAAAAAATGCACTTGAATAAATACCAAAAACTATAAATAAAATGGTTGAAAACTACAACGGATGATTGTGTTTTAGGTGCATATTAGGGGTGGGATGGTTTGGCTCGTATCAGTTTTAGGGTCACAGTTTTCGGTTCTGTACGGTTCTTGTTGTTGTTTATTCTTTTAATCGTTAAAGGTGCACTATGTAGTATTTTTGCAGTAAAATATCCAAAAACCACTTGGCCAGTGTTATATATTTTGTTCATTTGAGTACCTACAATATCCCAAATGTTTCCGACTATTTGTAAATTGTGAGAAAATTGCTATTTTAACTAAGGACCCGGGACGTTTCAGCATAGCGTTTGAGGAAGTCGCCTGTTAATCGCGTCATATCTGCGTTTCCCTCTATATTATTCTGCAGAAGCGCTTTTCTATTAGCAGTGTGAACATGTCACAGCAGCGCCGAGCGAACGCACAGAGTAACGTCATAACATCATTATAAACACACTTATATGTATTTAATGTGATAAACAGAGCTGCTTTACCTTATAATCATGACAGGAAAAGCGTAAATAGTGCGCGTGCCCGGCGACTGTGTCCCGTCCCGTCATAATAAAAGTCCCGGTATTCGCGAGCCGTGTGTTTGTGCAACAGTCGCTCCAGCGGCCGTGCTCAGCTCCACAACACTCGGTCCTGCTCTGCTTTACACTACAGTAACGTTAATAACCGCATCCATGAACATGATTTCTGCTCGAGTCCTATTTTCCACCGGCTGTGAGGTGAAGACCACATGTCCCAAGATACTGCGCTCACACTTTGCGTCATCAAACTACACCAATTATTCTTTGTTTAGAATAGGCGCCCTCCAGTGGACAGAAAGTTGCATAGTGCACCTTTAACACTCCAGAAATGTACTTTAGCATATGATCTATAGCTTAATTATCTACAATTTAGGATACAGTATTAAAAAAAATTGTCATATCATGCAATCATGCACAAACTAAACTTGACTTGACCTTCTCTGAGGAAAGCTAGGCGAGATTTTGATACAGCAAGGGAGAAGACATTGGTGACATGCTTTTCATTTATTTGGCAAAAAAAGGAGAACGTGTATTGCCATCTCTACAGGAACTCATGTGCCTTTTTTAACACAAAGACTGAACTGAAGAATTAACTTGCATTTATCAAACTGCCAACATCAGTGTAGCTTTAAGACTCGTTTATACTCGATGCCTCCGTCAATGCGGAGTGCACGTCAAATTTTGTAACTTTGCGTGTGGCTCCGCAACTGAAGAAGCACGAGTTCCAGACGAATCTGGTCGAGCCGCAGAAAACAGACAAGCAGGCAAATGGAAATTGGAAATTAAAGGATGAAGCTAGAAGCCTGTTAACTTTGAGATTTCTGTACAAAATATAATTTATAATGTGAAGGTATACAATTTGAGTGTTAAATGCCCTTCCAAAAAGCTTTATGAATAGTAGTTCATAACATTTCTGTCAACATGTCCAATGGATCTTTAGGGCTGTTTCGAATGCCATTTTTTGAGCTTCGAAGCTTAGGTGGCAATCAATATCGAATATTCGAAGCTTCGGTGGGTGGGGCTAAATATATAATAATAGTGTTGGTTTGCATTTGTATCATCTTTCACGGCTTCACGGTTCACTCTTCGGCATCGTAAATGTGTTGCAGCAGACCCAGTGGAGTGCAGTGTTGCATTTGGTGCAATATGATCAGGTGGCACACATTCTTTAAATATTAATAAACATTTAATAGTCTTTTAAATAGAACAGTTTCCGGTACGCATTACACGGGCAGGTTTATGCTCCGAAAACAGACAGTGCACAAGTGATACAAAACACAGTGTAGTGTAGTCTGGCTCCATTATCTTCATTAATTTTCTGAAGCCTTCGCCTTCAACTACATTAACGGGCCTCATATCCATAGCGACAAACTCTACTATGGCATCTGTTATCTCTCTCGTTCTTTTCTCTGTTAACGGTTTTCGGATCTGCTGTGAAGGTTTGGGTTTTGTTGAGCATGTTGATGGCTGCGATACCTGTGGATGTACCTATAAACAAATTATTCTTCGCCTGTGCTGCTGTATGTTTTTAAATAGTGTCGTATTTGCAATTAGCCTATTTATCATAGCAAATTAAGCGCATAAAAGCAGGTTTTTTTTTTTTTTTGGCGCATGCTACTTACTTGTGATTTTTCAAACTTGTGGTGCTGTTGTGGTAGGCCAGTTTCAAATCGCATATTTGACACACTACCTTTGTCTTGTCATCCTCACTTAATTTAAAGTGCTACCAAACAGCTGAGGTCTTGGGCATTTTGTAACTATTCAGTATGAGATGAAATAAATCACTACGTTCGCCAACGGCTGGTTCAAGCATGAGTGAGAATGAGTCCGCGACGGAAGTCACGTGTAAAAAAAAAAAAAACGAATATTCGAATCTCAAAACTGAAAATCGAATGCCACCTCACCGAACGAATATTCGAATATTCGATTATTCTAGTACAGCCCTATGGATCTTGTGAACTTCCTTCCATTCTTTTTAATGGTAAGGACCTCAAGGCATACATAATGGTATGTAATGGACAACACATTGATGTCTTAAGACAAGAAATGATTGGTTTGTGTCTTTATATTAAATTTTATTTATTATTTTTTTACTTCAAATACAACACTATGTAGCTACAACAGCCGCGAGTCAAATTACTCGTGTAATTTGACCTCACCCAGCAGAATTGATGGCGCAGGATGGCTGATGTAGGCTACATGTTGTATTTGAGGTAAAAAATAAATAAAATAAAATAAAAATTTTATTTATCTTCCTTCCAGGGACCCCAGAATAGACTTTTGTGCACTGTAGTGGAAATTATATTTTAGTGAATTTTTCTGACATCACACGTCACAGTATTCACACAGTCACATCACTTTTCAGAGATACTAAATGTTCAGTTTTCACCAGACAACAGCAACTACTTGGTCTATAAAAACGGCTGACATTAATGTTTAGCACTTATGGAAAATTGTAATATTTTGTAATATTCAAATATTCTGAATTTTTTTTTTTTTTTTAAATAAACATCTCAGGACAATGTTATGGGGTTTCTAATCAAAATATGACTTTCTGTTACAAAACGGGGTATTGGTTTCATAAATGTCCACTGTAGTGGACGCCAGGACTTAAATCATGCTTATCAGGCATTTTGGAGACACAACAAGTGAATAGGGAAAGAAATTACATATTAATATTCCTATCAAAGAATCTTCTATAGTTGCACCAAGAACACATTAATATGCAAATTAGATGCAGTTTATAAATGCATTGTATTAAATGGAAAAATTGAAGTACGCAAGTATCCAAGTAAGCATTTTACCCACATATTGCCTAAAGTAAAATGCTATATCGATGCATTTCATTATATCTTTAATAACATAGTTCAGAATCATCTTTAAACAAAAACCTGAAACCTAAACATTGACTGCCTGTACATGCAATTTCATGACATTTTATTTTTTGAACAGCTGAGTCCTGGTGTCAACTACAGACTAGAGGACATGACATATATATTTGAAATATAATTTTTCAAAAATGTTTTTCCTTCATTTGTTTCTTATGCTCTAAAAAACGCAATGACATGAAAAAATACTAAAGACTTTTTTTTTTCTGGGTCCCAGGAGGATCGTTTGGTGTCTTACGACATCAATGTGTTGTCACGACACATTCCTTAATTTGAAGTTGTCTGTGCATTTGTTTTTTTGTTTTTTACTCTTATAGAATTACACCCACTGACATCCATTATATGACTGGCACACAGCAACGGTTGTTAAAAATCTTAATTAAAAAATTAAAAAATCTTAATTTGCGTTCTACTAAAGAAAAAAAACACACCTACATGTTGGATGCCCTGAGGCTTAGCAGATAAACATCAAATTTTCATTTTTGGGTGAAGTATCCCTTTAACAGCTTCTCTTGATTTATGCGCCGTTTTTATGCTCTATTTTCCTCAAATAAGCAAGGAGTAAGCATGCCGATAGAAATGATTGTAAATGAGCGTAAGCCCAGTACAGTCCGCCATCTAGTGACCGCAAGTCCACACTCAGGCAGTTTGCGACTTTGCCAGAAACGCTACAAAGTCATGAAAATAGTAACGTTAGTAGTAATTTACGGGCTCAAAACCTGCCTGAAACACAGCATAATAATGTTCATGGGTAAATATTGTTAATGGATGAATGAATGAATGCATGTTTTTAACGTGAGTGTGGTATGAAGCAGAGATCGATTACTATAAGAGACAGATATCAGCCCCCCACACACACACACACGAGTCCGGGGGGATATAAAGAAATAAGGACATTTCATTTTACCGAACTAAACACAAGTGCTGAATTACTACTCAAACAGGGCAGTTTAATTTAACAAATTAAAATTGTGAGGAAATGCAATGCTCTTTCACTATCTAAACTGCATTTGAGTGGGTCAAAAGTTATGTTATTAGTTTGTTGGCTGTTTGAGACGAGCAGTAACAGTTAGCCAAATGAACATCAGAACATCACACGGATGATATTCTAATATTTCATCGTGTTGAGCTACATAACATGATTAGTTTTATGTACATTTGCTCACCTGTCTAATAAAGCACATGAAGAACGGCAGCTCAGTTACGTCGAAGTTTGTTGAAGCTCTCGCCATCTTGAAAACGCCACGTCGATACTGGTCCTCTTTCGATTTCTCATTTTCTTCCAAAGTCTGTGTGTCATGGTCCATAATGTTTGAGCGAAACTACAATAGCGTGCCGCTAGTAACGATGGCAATTTTAAACCACTGCTTCGTTCATGAAGTTTCAAACTAACTGCCAAAGTCACGTGATTTCAGTAAATGAGGCTTCATTGCGTCATAACCGCTTTGAAATGTCATTGGCTCACCGCTAGGGGGCGAAGATCTCATTGATCATGAGCAGTCACTGAAAAACAATCAGCGGGTGTTTTTAAAAATAAAAAAATGATCTGATTTTATACATTTGGAGCAGTTTTAATTAGACAATATAATTAAAAGGAATAATAGTAGTCAATAGTCTCTTATTGGCCTGTTTATCTGAGCCATCCATGGAACAAACAAAACAAGCCCTGACAATTGATTAAAAAGAACATATAGTACACTTAATTTTATGGGAGGATTAGTTAACAGTTAACTAGTTAACTGCATTTGAAAGATTTTATATTTAATTGCAAAAAGCTTACATTTTGCACCTTTAACTATAAATACAAATAAGTTATTAACATTATTAGTTCTTATTAACCAAGTGATTAATTCTTAATATCTTAATACATTTATGAATCATACAAGTTTAAGGATTCTGCTTTCTATTTTACTAATCTAAAAAGAAAATCTGATTGGTTGTTATGCTGGGATTAAGTGGATAATCAGGTTTCAACTGTAATTTTCACTTAAATTTTCACAAACTTAAAAAAAAAAAGATAAATACATTTTGTATTTAAGCATTTTTCAATTCATTAGAATAAGCCAAAACCTGTTACAGATACAAGTATTTACATTATCATTTACAACAATGTAAGAATGTTTTTTCCAAACAATTTACTTTTTTTAAATATTTTTGCTGGTTTTCTGAATCCAGCTAAATTAATCGCTCATTCTGAACCCTAAAGTGTTTTTCAAAACGAAAGTCTATGTACCTTTTTGATTCATTTGCAGTAACACTGAACTGACTTCAGCTGAATAATGACAATATTGTCTTTTTTAGAGCTGCTTTACCGCAGAATTAAACTCTGTGTAAAGCTGCTTTGAAACATCTGCATTGTATAAAGCGCTATACGTTTAAAAGTGACTTGTAAAGGCCTTAAGGATTTTTTTGCATCACAGAAATAGTCAAACTAAAAAAACTAAACTTCAGTGTTATTAGAACATTTATTCAAGTACATTAATGCTTCACTCTCATTTTCAGCTTTTTACACAATAAATAAGGCACAGCCTACCATAAAGGAGGGAAGCCGCAGCTCTTATGACTTTAATTTCAACCATTACAATTGTTGCGAGTTCCAAACACGAGCCAAAATCATCGTCACGTACGAGCTGAACGGACTGTGAAAGGAGAAAACTTCAAGGGAGTCATGAGCTAAAGCCCGAGTGTTTATGACGGACGCGGGACATCTCGCTCGATGAGGTCCTGCTCTGTCCCAGTGGCCGTTTGCAGGTCCTCGTCCAGTGAAGCATTGCGATAGCAGGGCCGAGAGCGGCCGGCAGTCTCTTCCACGTCACATTTCACAGGCCTGTATATCTGGCCTCAGACGTGCCGCCGTGAGCTCTGACCACAGGAGATCTTTGGCGTCTTTCGCCATTGGTGAGTCAGTTTGCATGGCAAAACTCACCGATTGAACCCTCGGCGGGCCGCCGCAGGTGCTGAGTTCGGGGTTAGCGTCAGTGCTGCTTTTGGGCTGGTCTCAGACTTTAATGTCCTGGGACTCTGACATCTTGGCCAGCGTCTTTTTAATACGAAGGGCGGTGAGTCGAGAGGCAGGGTTGTGAGCCCAACACTCCGTCATGAGCTTCCCCATCTGTCTGAGACACTGAAATCAAACACAATGGCAAGCGTTAAAGCCCATTCACATCAAGGATGATAACTATAATGATAAAGCCATAGCCTATATGGCCACAATATCGCTTTGGACGGCTCAAACTTCTTTTCTGTTTTCTCCTTGTGCTTTCCAATAAGAGCAAAAATGCCCCCAAAAATATTTTTTATTTTGTATAATAGCAGTCTACATCACAACTATAACGATAATGGCACAAAGGAACAATAATGTTGAAAAATTATTTTTTTCAGCTGATGAACAATACACTGACTGCAAATCAGAATCAATCCTGCTTGAGGATTTAAAGCAGCAGTTCACGCTTATAATAAACAGAACGTCATGTAGTTATTTTTATAGCTATTGTTCTTGGTGTGGACAAGTGTTTACTCATGTCAATAAAGTTTCTGATGAAAATGAAAAACTTTTTGGTAACACTTTACAATAAGGTTTCATTAGTTGTACTAAGAATGAACAATACTTCTACAGCATTTATTAATATTAGTTAATGTAAATTTCATAATTTACTAATACATTATTAAAATGAAAAGTTGTATTTGTTAACATTAGTTTATGCACTGTGAACTTACAAGAACAATCAATGATCATGATTTATTTGCTTTTTCATTAATATATTCCCTAACATAGGAAATCTACTAGAGTATTAATATGTGTTATTGCACTCTAATAATTAGCTAGCTAGAACAATCTTATAATTCAGTGATGTGACAAAAATATTGTATGAAATTTAATAAATTAGTCATTTCAGGGAACCATGTCAAATCATTTTTAGGGTACTTGGGTCACTTCAAAATAAGTGAATGTTCAATGAACAAATTGTGATTCCTGACTAAGAATGATTGAATTCAACAATGCTGATGTAGCTGAACTGATTCATGTGGTACTGATGAACACGATCATGTAAATTCAACAAGCTTTCTCTTTCAATGTACATGGAACATAAACACCGGTAGACCGAACTGTTACATTTGCACAGATCAAACATTAACCACATGTTTATTTTTAATGTCTGTCATAGTTTGACAAACATTCTTGTAATTTATTAGCCACTAATGTCAGCTAAAATATTTTCAGCTTTGTAAAGGCTTCACTCTTCTTTATTGGTATCTATGGTTCCATGAAGGATTTTTAACACTCATAGAACCTCAACATTTCTTCAAATGTGGGCAAATGTTCTTCAGATTACTAAAAGTTCTAAGAACAAAATGGTTCTTTTAAGAACCTCATCACTGAAAGGTTCTTTGGGGAACCAAAAATGGTTCTTCTATGACAACGCCGCAAAAACCTTCTTTTAAATCCTTTATTTTAAGTATAGATTTTGTTATTTTGTAATTATACGTGTAGTTTTGTTGAATAAAACAGAATAAAATGTCAGTAAAACGGACTAAAATCAATGATATGACATGAATTTCAAAAAACAATAACTATGGCTATGAAAAAATGTAAACATGAAGTTTACAATTGAGTGTTTTTGTGATATAAAATATGCCTGATGAAGGTCATGGGATCGAAAAAACTTGTGCAGATAGTTTGTGGGACTTTCTTTCGTTTTTGGTCTTTTCTTCTACGCACCTAACGATTATCTGCAGGTGTGTAAGTGTAATTGTTAATTGATGTAAAATATGAAAATATAAAATATGAAGAGTAGTTTTTTTTAACCTCATCACTGGTCCAGCGGTTGGGGAAAGACGGCCGTATTCTCTTGATGCAGACGACTTCTCGCATGTCTTCATATGATGGGTCATTGGGAACGTGATCATGATAGGGCAGCTGATATTCCTCGACGATTCCTGCAGAAACATCCAAAAAACAATCAATACACAGACATGCATCAGATCTTTTTTTAAATCACAAGAGGACCTCTTAAACGTCAATTAAATTAAAAAAATACAAATAATTAAATGCAGTGCAAATGGAGTTTTGTGATTGATCATACCTCCTGACGAAAAAAATGATTATCACTCACTATTAGATATTTATAAATAAAAAATAACATCTCAAGGCTTACACCTTTTAAATGATGTATAATTTGTCAAGATAAAATAAAGATGTATTATTACGTATGCAGTAAATATAAAAGAGAACAGAAATGGGTCACCAGTGGTCCCCTGCAAGTTAATAAATTAAAAGAGATCCTAATATAAATGTGTATAAATGTATATACATTTATATTAAGATAATATCATTGTCTCAGTTGTTTTTCATAACATTATTTAGTGGAGTGCAAATGGAGATAAAGTTGACACTTAAAGGGATTTAAATGAAATATGTAATTGTTCTTCATTGAAATAGCTTAAGAAAGGCAGATGTGTACCTCCAGACACACATCGGCGAGCGATCTCCCACAGTATGAGGCCAAAGCTGTATATGTCTGCCATGATGTAGGACTGGAAATGGCTCCTGTTCAGAGTCTCATCCAGAACCTCAGGAGCCATGAAGCGTTTGGTGCCCACACGTGTGTTCAGTGGGATGTCCACTTCATTTGTGTCGCTGTTTCATGAGACACAACACCATTAATACAGTATTTCAATCCTGACATCTTTACATGAAAGATATACCCAACACTTAGTGCTGTCAAACGATTAATAACATTTTGTGTTTACATAATATATGTATAATTATTATGTGTATATAAATACACACACATGCATGTATATATTTAAGAGAAATAAATTTTATATATATATATATATATATATATATATATATATATATATATATACACATGTAAATATTTCTTGAATATATACATTTATGTGCATGTATTCAAACACACATATATTATGTAAACACAAACTTTTAATTTGGAAGCGATTAATCATTTGACAGCCCTAAAATGTTTATTGTAATGTTTTATTTATAGAATAGTATTCAATTATTAGGGAATTATGAATCTGATCATTTAAAAAAAAAAAAAGATCACCTTTATTAGTGCCAATAAATCTCAATAGGAACCTTAATTAACATTAAATAGTAACCACAAAAAAAAAATTAACACTAAACATACAAACTAAGAAAACTATTTTAAACATGTATTCAGCCAAATTTAAAATAAAGTTATAATCAGCTAAGACTGTGTACTATCATCAGCAGCGACAAAAAACATGCCAGGCAGGGACTTCTGTGAATAATTTTGACCAATCACTCAAATTAATATTTAAAATAATATATTTAACAGGTTGCTAATACCGCCTACAATAATTAGCAAGACAAGTCAAGACAAGTTAACCAAAGTAACTGGACTCTGACCTGATAAACTTGACGGCCAGGCCGAGGTCAGCGATGCAGCAGGCGCCGTTCCTCTTCACCAGGATGTTTTTGCTCTTCAGGTCTCTGTGGGCGATGGCCGGTTTGCCCTGCGTGCCGAAGATTTCCGTGTGAAGGTGGCACAGTCCGGAGACAGAGGAGTATGCCAATCTCAGCATGGCTCGGCTGTCCAGGGTGGTGCATTTGAGATAGTCGTACAGAGAGCCGTTCTCGTGGTAGTCGGTGATGAGGTAGAGTTGAGTCCACGAGCCTGTGCCTTTAATGTCGGCCGCTATGAACCCTGAGGAGAGAGTCGCTGAGGTTAAAATTACTGCATGAGGCTAAATATAGTCTGAGCAAGGCCACGCTTAATTTAATGTTATAATTAATCTGATATCAGCTTAATTTATTTGAAATGACTGCTAATCAAGACGGTTCAATCGTGCACGGTTCATTTTCCTGTAATTACCAACTACATGTTCACCAGTCGGAATAATTAAATAACAGTAAAGATGCTGCTAACTTAACTACATTTTTCAGTTGCGTGACAGTAGCTCTGCTCTTTTGAAAACAGCAATGCTATTTTTTTCTAACAAACGTAGTACAGAGTATTAAAAGATGCAATAATGCTGTTTGTTGCATCACACTGTATTATGTGCAGAGCTTTAAAGCCGAGTGAGTGAGGCAATGATCAAACACAGAGTCTATCCTCCAGCGGCGATTAATTATAGCGAACTGATTTATATGGGATGGTTCATTTTAATTAATTAACTTCACTGACTAATATGAGTGATCACTTAAATGTGTTCCCTGAAGTCCCTATGTCTAAAATGTTTAGTTAAATGAGTGGCTGACAAAAAACATGGATATGCTGAGGATTTGGGTTAACACAGTGGCTCCCAAATTTTGTAGAGAAAATATTTGTCAAACTCGCCACCAACATGCATCCACATAAAGACTCTCAGACATGACCTTGTGTCTCTTCATTTCCCGCCGGTTTCCTGGTGAATGCGAGGATGAGATATGCCATGTCATATTTTCTTGTCTTTAAAACACTGGCCCTCACTTAAAAAATTAACATATGACAGAAAATTGTCTGTACGATCTGTTTCCAAGATCATAGTATAACAATGACTTTAACTGGGGTTTGCCAGGGAACTGCAGGAGTTTTGTGACCTGATAAAAAGCTAATAATAAATTAAATCATACTACATTTTAAATTAAATTAATAATTTTAAAATAAATATAAAATAAAGCACTTACTTAAAATATTAAAGACATTTGTTTTACCTGTATGTGACCATTAACCAAGATCAGAGAACCGTGTGTGTGTCTGCGAAAGAAAGTCTCACCCAGTATATTCTCATGTCTCATGAGGACAGTCTGATATATCTC